>NC_046249.1:5008525-5068525 GCF_009819885.2 Catharus ustulatus | reverse complement strand
TCCCAGCAAAGGCTGCCCCCACTTCCCAACCTCCCACTTTAAGCAAACCCTAATGGGATTCATGATGGATGTGCTCAATCCTTCCACCAAACCAGCAATGGACTGGCCTGGGATCCAGAGGAGGAAGAGGCCAGGGCCTGGCCAAGAAGTCCAGGAAACCCATGAAGGAGCAGAGTGACCCAGGGAGCATTGATGCTTGTGAGCTCAGAACCAGTTGTGGGATTAACACTTGGAGAGCAGATGGCTTTGCCAAGACTTATTTATCAAGGAACAATGAATGAACAAAGAAAGTTGTGGGTACAAGGAGCCCCCTGCACTTCTCCCTGTGAGCCAACTGCTTCATCCCACACCCTGCCACCAAGGCACCAGTGGGTCCTTGAGCTCTCCCTGCCTGGCAGTGTGACTGTGCCCTGGTGTCCTGGAGCAGGGACACCTCCCCACCCTGTGCCTCAAGGATGAGACCTTTCCACTAACAACAGATCTTTGGATGAGTCCAATCTGAGTTTCCCTTAATCTGCAGCTGGGCTGCACATCTGTGATCTCCTCTGGAGGTGGGACACATTTCAGAGTTTGGGATGAGACTGAGAGATCCTTCACCCAAGGTGGGGAGACCCTCCCTGCAACAGCCCCTCGGTGGGTTCCTGAGTTAACACCAAAGAAATCCATGTATTCAATTGTGTCATGTGTGAACCATTGTCCAAATCTGAGACTAAGACTGCACCTGGGCTGTACCTAAGGTCCATCAGGAGTTTAGGAAGCAGGGGGGTCTTGTCTGAACCTTGTACCTAACAGGAAGGTCTCTCTTACCCTTTTACATCTTCAGTCTCAGTGCAAATCATTCCAGCTCAATTCTAACTTGATTTTGTTTGGTCTTTTACATCCATGTAGGAAGTACCATAGGGAACCTCATCATTGTACTCTGTTAAATCACACTTTCATATTGAAATAACTTCTGTTAACTGCGTTGATGGTGACTCTTTGGGTGACCCTAAATCACTCATCTGTGACAAATTAATGTTGTTGTTAGGATCCTAAATCCGGATTCATGGCAGAATCAAGGCCCTGAAGCTCCTGAACTCCTGAGGGTTTAGGGGATGGAGAAGCCCAGTAGGGGAGGATCAGGGCGAGCCACGGCTTCCTGGGAGCAGCAGGAGACCCTGCTCTGAAGCACAGGGAAGGAGCATTTCCCTCAGAACATACGGCAGCCACAGCCCCCTCCGTGCTGCCAGCCCGCTCCCGCTCCAGCTCCGGGGCAGAAGCCATCTGTGCTTTTTGGGAAGGGATCAGCCCCGCAGAGGGGAGGCTGCTGGAGCCCTGGACACAGTACCTGTTTGGCCCAGACCCTGCAGTGCAGATCTGCAAAGCTGTTCTCTGGGTTCTCAGCACAGCCTTTGTGATGCCTCTGCACCCAACCAGTGTCGGGGAGATGAGCAATGAAAGTACTGAGAGGTTCTGGTAAAAGCTAAACCCCCTAACCAGGCTGGGCTCAGCACAGGGGGCCCAGTTTAGGTGGGCTCAGCCCTGGGGTCTCAGTTTGCAGTGCTCAGCCTGGAGGGCTCAGCCTGGGGGCTCAGCCCCAGGGGCTCACAGCTGCCTGCTCCCTGCAGCACCCACAGCTGCAGCTCAGGAGCGAGCAAACATGAGATGAAAGCCCAGGGAGATGAAAGTGGAGCTGGGGCTGCCAGAGCAGAGGCAGAGTGAGGCTGAGCTGTGGCTCCACAGACCTGTCTAGGCAACATCCTGAGTGTGGGGGCCGGGCTCAGCCACCTCCAGCCCTGCCACATCTTCTCCCACAAAGGTGCTTTACCTCCTCCTCCCTTGGCTGAGCTGGTCTCCCGAGGGGGGCCAAGGAAGGCAGGGCCCTGCAGCCCTGTGGGTCACAGCTGGTTGGGTGCCACACATCCCCAGACTCAGCACCCACAGCGTTCCAGGTCAGTGTGGAAAGGGAAGCTGAGGAACAACAGCATGAGCTGCCCTGGCTCCAAGGGCTGGCCCAGCACCGCTCACCACCCACCTGCAGCCCCACCACAGCTCAGCACTTGGGGCCTTGCAGGTGTCCTGGTTTCAGCTGGGACAGAGCCAATTCTCTCCCCAGTAGCCAGTACAGGGCCATGTTTGGGATCTGGATGAGAATAATGCTGATAACACACCGATGTTTTGGTGTTGCTGAGCAGTGCTTACCCTAAGCCAAGGACTTTGTGCGTCCTGTGCTCTGCCAGCAAGGAGGGGCACAAAAACTTGGGGGAGCAGGGCTGGGACAGCTGAACCAGGCTGGCCAAAGAGATATTTCACACCAAGGAACAGCATGTTCTCCAGGTGAGCTGCACCCACAAAACACTGGGAAGGGGCTGGAGGGTGGTGCCAGCACCTGCACTGGGCAGAGGAACAAGCAAGAGCCAGTGCTGCAGGCAGGGAACAGGAAGAGCTACGGCTGGGGAGCTGGCCAGGAAAACAATGTGCATCCCCCAAATGCAGAGCTTTTCCCAGTTCAGTCCACCAACCCCAATGACTGCACCCCTGGCTCCTTCCCATGGCAGAGGAGCCTCTTGCTAAGTTGGTGAGCTGGAATTCCCCTCCCCTGCCCCCTTCCACCTGCCTTTCAGAGCTGGGAGAACAGCTCAACCCTTGGGTACAAAGACACTGGAGACACAAGTCAGGACAACCCCGGGCTGCTGGGCAGGCCCCATGACCCTGGGACCCAGCACAGGGCTCAGAGCAGCCTGGGCCTGGCACCTGGGGAGCAGGAGGAACCCAACCAACCTCCCAGGAGCTGCACCTGCAGCACACACCCACGAGCTCCCAGCACAATCCCCAAGGAGCCCAAACAGCCAGTGTTTGTTTTGCTGATGGGAAGGCTCTGATGAACGTGCAGTCACGAGACGCTGGGCAGCAGCGTGTGCTGTGTAAATACAACATAATTTATTGGTTCCATTTCAGAGCACGAGTGGTATTTGTACGAGTGTCCTAACGGCAGGACCAGAAATGAGAGTCACGTATGTACAGAGATTCCAGGGCACGGGAATGCTTTGTAAGGAAGTGGTTAGTGGTGCAGTTTGGTCACTTATGGTCCCCAAATCCTAGGTAGACCCACTACCTACCTGGGGGCACTGCCAAGCTCTCCTCGTGCAAGCAGCAGGGGAGGCTGGGGGGGCTCTGGCTGCACACCAGAGATTTTGGTCCCAGATGTGCACAGCTGTGTGGGGTGGTGATGCTGAGGAACAGGGAGAAGGCTCCATACCCCAATGGGAAGTGAGATGTGGTCCCAGCAGGGTCAGTGTACCACGAGGGACAGGGAGGGAGGGGACAGAGGAGAATTCCTGGTGCCTGTCCCAGCACCTTCCCTCTGGTGGCCCCATGAGGAGCTGCCAGTGTGGATCTGTGTCCCCTGGGGACAGTGCTGAGCCACAGCCAGGCTCTGTGCAGGGCAGCTCAGGGCTGGGCTGACACACAAGGGCAGATTTCCACTCCAACTGCAGCAGCCATGGGATGAAGCCCAGTCCCAGCTTACTCAGAGGGAGTGCAGGAGAGCCAGGCCTTGGAGACAGGTGGGCACAGAGCAGCTCTGCCCCAAACCTGGTCTCACAGTCAGTGAGAGGTGCTGGGGGATCCATGTACACCAGTCCTGAACCCTGTGTATCCCAAGGGAGGTCCTGCTTCCATGGCAGCACCAGCCCCACAACACAGCTCTGTCTGAAGTGTCTGGCTCAGCTCACTCAGGGCTCACAGAGGAGGCAGCTCAGGCAGCTCCTCCACCCTCTGAGAGCCAACATTCCCATCACGTGGCCCACAAAATATTTTCTTTCTTTTTTATAGAAATTACTATAAAAAATTAGTTAATCTAGAGCATCTTTAAAAAAATATTCCTGCAGTATCACAGTTTGACATTGAAACTCATTAAAAATATATAATTTCTTAAACGAAACGTCTCTGTTCTGCCCTTGGATCACGTCTCCAATATGGGATTGGGGCTCGGAGTCCTCGGGAGGTGCCGAGGTGGGAGCAGAAGGTCTGAGCTCAGTGGCACATCCGGGAAGTCATTTCCTTCTGTCAAAGGGACACAGAACAGAAGGGACTGTGAAGGTGGATCCAGGTTCCCAGGTGAGGGTGTGGAGGAAAAAACCGCGTGTTTAGCTGTCAGTACCATTCCTAGGCATGGGGTGACACTGCTGCCCACAGCTCCAGTTTGGGCAGGGCCGTGTTCCCCCCACCATTCCCATTCCCAGCACATCCCAGTCACATCCTGACTCTCAGGTTCCTGACAGTTACACTGCAAGGCCAACTGGTCCTGAATTTGGGCAACCAGCTTTAGAAAAGAATCCCCTCAAGGGTTGGAAGAACTCCCAAGATCATCAAGTCCAACTATTACCCCACCACTGCTGTGTCACCACTAAACTATGTCCCCAAGTGTCACATCCACATGTTTTCTGAGCATTTCCAGGGATGGTGACTCCAACTCTGCCCTGGGCAGACCTTTCCAATGCCTGTCTCACCCCTTCAGTGAAGAAATTTTCCCTTAAATCCAATCTAAACCTCCACTGGCACAGCTTGAGACTACTCTCTCCTGTCCTGTCACCTGCTATCAGGGACAAGGCTGAATCCACCCCTGGCTGTCCCCTCCTGTCAGGGAGTTGTGCAGAGCCACGAGGTCCCCCCTGAGCCTCCTTTTCTCCAGGCTGAGCCCCGCCCCCCAGCTCCCTCAGTTGCTCCTGGTCCTCCAGACCCTTCCCCAGCTCTGTTCCCATCTCTGGACGTACTCCAGCCCCTCAGTATCTTTGCTGGAGTGAGAGGCCCAAAAACTGACCCCAGGATTTGAAGTGGATTCTTCTGAGAAGGTTCAGAGCCCTCTGTGACTCCCCCAGCCCTGTGCTAGCCACAGACCCTGAGAGTCCCACCTGCACCTGAGCCCAGACACTCACCAGGGGCTCCAGCTCCTTGGTGTCTATGAGATTGAACTCTTTCACAAAGTAGTAAAAGTGCTTGTAGCAGGTGTTCACGTGGGCCTCCGAGCCCATCTGGGTGATCCTGTCGAAGTGGTGGATGTAGACGTGGACAAACACCCGGAAGAGCCTGGAGAGAATCTTCTTCACCACTGGGAGGAAGTTCTTGGGGAAGGGAGTACCTGGGAGGGAAGAGTGCCCATGAAAAACCTTGGGTCAAGTTAAAACAGGTTGCTTAGGGCTAAAATAAATTGGTAAAATGGACAGATTGAGGCAAAGTGCTTCTGTCCCTGGTAATTTCCAGCTCCTTGCTCCTTTTTCCTTTCCTTTGGATCACATTTTTCAAAGCACAGATTTTTTAAGTGACAGAGTGATGCACTGCTGTGACTGAAAGCAGAGCCCACATTCCCAGCAGTTGTTTCAGTCAGCCTTCTACTCCTGTTGGATGTATTTATATAAACAGTGCAAAACACCAGCTACAACCAAGCAACTTCCCAAAGGAAAGGGCTGTTAACTCCCCACAGTTATCCCTTGTTTTGGTACATCTTTAGCTCTTTGGTTAAAAATTAAAGCTGTTAAGGTGCTCTTTGAAGGCTCCAGGACTGTGTTTGGCTGGGCCCCTGCAGCAGAGCAGTCTGGCCATGCAGTCACCTCCGTGGGATATCAGGGTGTAAAGTTCACACTGTTTCTGGAGGAACAAGGACGAGTTAAATAAACCCTTTCTTTGCTCTGCCAGAGCTGCAGCATTTCAGTCAGCGTTAAAGGATCTGGTAAAAGCTGAGCTGCAGACAATAATAACTAAAAAAACCCAAACCACAACCCTCATGCTGTCGGAAGCTCGTGCTGCATGCAGCCCAGAACAGAACCAACACCCCCAGTGTGGTCCCCAGAGAGCTGCAGCAGAGCCTGTGCAGCGTGAGAAGAACGGCTGGGGAGGGCTCGGTGCTAAAGCTGTCTCAAAACTGAGCATTGTTTATGGCTCCCCTCCCCTCTCTGCCCGCTCCACACCAGGTTCAAACAGAATTTTGGCACGGTGGAGGATCCCTGTGGATGCTGAAGTGGCAGATGTGCCTCAAATAGAGACCAACTGCATCCCATCAGAGCTCCAAAGGGATGAACACCGGAGCAGGAGGCAGGGAGGGAGGGAGCACTGCTGCACCTCATCTCCTCCATCCCAGGAGATGGAAGCTCTGCATAGGCTCAGTTGTATTTACCTGATCCCTTAGAGACTAAATTTTTCCACCTTCATCACAAAATAAAACCCAACAATCTCCGTGCCAAAGCTGTGTTTGGATTTGGAGACTGAGGTATCCTAGGCCAAACTCCCGTTTCCACAGCCCTGGCAGGAGATGAGACAAGGCCCTTCCCTCCAGAGCATCCCACCCCTCAGGAGGAGCGGAGGCAGCCAATGTGGCATCTAATAACAGAGGGGGTGATTATGGCACGTGGCAGCATCAGCAGGTGACACAGAGCTGTGCCTCAGACCTGGGCTGGCCATCAGCTCCCAGAGAGCCATCCTGCACCCAGCATGAACCACTCCAGAGCCACCTCTGAGACTGACTGCTCTAAGGGCAGCCTCCTGTTTCACTGCCTCCAGGTATCCATGACTCCCAGTGTATCTGGTACAGCTCCAGGTATTTCAGCACTGCAGAAGAGCTGTGAAGAGCTCACTGCACTGCCCACCTGAGAAGCAGAGAGAAACAGCTCTGCTACAGGGGTCAGCTGTGCTGCAGTATCTCCTGGAACAGCAACAGGGGCTCCAGAAAGCTCCACACCCACCTCCCTCCCTCCAGCCCCAGCTGGGACCCAAACTCACCGACGTTGGTGGGGAAGATGTCCTCGTTGTTGATCTGCACCTCGATCCAGTCCATGAGCAGGTTCATGTACTGGGGCGCAGACAGGGCCGTGGGTTTGCGGTACTTGTGCTCGTCCTGCCACCGGTACTCGTACTTGGGGCCCCCCGACATGACGGGGCAGGACTGCTCCGTGCAATAGTCACTGATGGTGCCGTAGATGAGGTTGATGCGGTTGAAGAAGTCCACGACGTGCACGGCCACCCAGTCGTTCTGCTCCTCGCCCGGCGGCAGCTGCACGGCCACCTTCAGGTCCAGGCCGGCGTTGAGCGAGGCCTGGGCCTTCTTGTGCAGCTCAAACCGCTGAGTGCCCGGCTCGAACTTGCGCTTGGGCCGGAAGGTTTTGTCTTTATTGAACACTTGCTTTAAAGCGTGGGACATTTTCCTTCTCTCGTGTCTCTTCCAGGCCCGCAGCGGTGACAGCCGGAGGCGCGGCCACTTCCCAGGGCAGGGCTGGGGTGACTCTGATCTTCACAGAAACCTCCCTCTGCTCATCTGGTCCTGATCTGCAACACAGCACAGAAGGGCAGCGATTAGGAGCAGCTCTCTCAACAGGAAACCTCATTTAAATCCCATAGGAAGAGATCTGGGATGCCATCTGGGCCCTTGCCCCACATCTGAGAAGGGGGGGAGCCCACGGCAGCTTTCCTTCCTCCCCCTTCCCTTGCCCGTCTGGAGCAGAGGGGAGGGAGGCTGGAGGGGTGACCTGGGCTGAGCACAGTCACCTCCTGACCTGTTCCATGTGGGAATGAGGGAACCAGCCCCACAGCCATGGGAGGGGGCTGCCACTCACCCTGACATTGCCACACCACGAGACCTCAACCCTGCAGAAATGTCACCACCTGCTTGGCTCACACAAAGAAGGGTAAAACCAGCCGGGTTTCACCCAAATCCCATTGTCACCTCTGCATCCCCACCTTTGGGAACAAGGTCAGGCCAGGTGATGCCAGCCCACACCACAGCTCAGAGCTGCTGCCAGGCAGCCCCCACCAAATCAGTCACGAGAAGTGAGAGACAGGAACCAAGGCAGAGGGTAACAAGAAGAAGAAGTCACAGCTCAGGCACCCGGAAAGCAAATATCCTGAAATAACACCAGCCCTGAGAGCAGCCACAGCCTCTTCTGCAGGTGCACACAGACCATAAACATATTTCCCATTTCAGTTTAGTTCCATTTGCAAGTTGAAAACTGGAAAGCTCATCTTCCTCTTCCAGACTGTAGAAAAGAATCAGCTCCAAGGGTGAGACACAAGTTGAGATCTGAAGGGATGCTGACGAGAAACAGAGCTCTGTTTATCTGTAGCTAATTATACCTCCTTTGTTCCCACATCCAGCCCCTCACAGAATTTGTGACAGGCTGCTCTTTGATGAAAGCTTAAGGCAGAAAGCTTCGTGTACCAAAAATATTATTTTACATGTGCTGGACAGAGAAATGAATAAAGAAATAGAAACTAAGCTCATGCTTTAAATAGCATAAATAAGTTCCCATAATTTCATAAGCAAGAAAGCAAAAAAAGAAAACCTTTCCCCAAGCAGAATCTACTGAGATTTACATGAGGCTACAGCGTTGTTCCAATAGGTAAATAGTGTCCTCAAACGCTGGCAAACACATCCCAAACTCAAGGTCATGACTACCACGGCTGCAATCGAGCCCGTCTCTAACAGATGCTGCAGTGCTAATCAGCAGTTCTTCTCTGGAGAAAGATTAAAAAGCTTTAAAGCCAAGGCCTCTTGTTTCCTTACTTAATTACAATGAGGAAGAAACCCCAAACCACTCCAGTTCACCCCACTAAGAACAGGCTCAACATTTCCTGCAGGAATGGGCTCAGTAACCTCTTCCATGCAGGAGCTGAGAGATCCAAACCCCAACATGGGCTATGATGTGTTGGGAGAAACCCTAAAAGCATTTTAATGTGGTTCAGTGAGATCCACCACGGGCTGAGAGGTGAATCCAGAGCAGACATGTCATCATGGAATAGTTTGAGTTTGGGTTGGAAGGGACCTTAAAGACCATCCAGTTGCAATTCCCTGCTAGGGGCAAGGACAATTTCTATGGGCAGGGACACCTTTGGTGTGCAAGGACACCTTCCACTAGACCAGGCTGCTCCAAGCCCCATCCAACCTGGCCTTCCTGCTGCCAAAACAGCTGCTGTGACCCTGTGAGCCACCTCAGGGGAGGCAAACCCAGCACAACCCCTTGGCAGACGTGTCCTTTGGAGTGTGATCCTGCCCCAGACGTGACAGAGGAAGAAGTGAAGGGTGTGGAGAGACAGATGAGTAGTGCTGGTTACCAGGAGCTGTGTCACAGCCTGACCACATCCTGTGGCAGAGCCGGAAGCTTCAGAGACTGCGCCCACCCCGGAACCGAGGCACAGCCCCCAGGAACCAGCAATGTGGGCAGCAGGTGCTGAGGCTGAGGCTGCTGCTACTTCCAGCAGAAAGTCCAGGAAAGCACTTGTGATGAGTTCCCTGCACTGGAGATGGAGGAAAACATCCTCTCACACAAGAAACAACAAAGCAGCACCAGCACCGCCCTCCATGCGGCTCCCTGGTGCAGTGACTCCATCCCTGCTTCTTGTCTGGAGGATCTGCACTGCAGGGCCTGGCATGGATGTGGATGGAGTAAATCCCAAGGGTAAAACCAAACAGGCTTTGGCCCCATACATCAAGAAACAAACACCAACCACTTTTCTCATTTAAGCAGGATGGAGAGACTTTTCATAAAATCCCAGAATATCTGAACTGGGAGGGACCCTCAGGGATCATCAGTGCAACCCCTGGCCCTGCCCAGACCCCCCAACAATCCCACCCTGAGCATCCCTGAGAGCGGTGTCCAAACGCTCCTGGAGCTCTGGCAGCCTTGGGGCCGGGACCATTCCCTGGGGAGCCTGGGCAGTGCCCAGCACCCTCGGGGGGAAGAACCTTTCCCTGAGCTCCATGCCAAGCCCTGACACAGCTCCAGCCCTTCCTGGGCTCCTGTCCCTGTCCCAGAGCAGAGCTCAGCCCCTGCCCCTCTGCCTCCCCTCGGGAGGAGCTGCAGCCCCCGAGGAGTCTCCCCTCAGTCTCCTCTGCTCCAGCTGAACGAGCCAAGTGCCCTCAGCTGCTCCCCAGACCTTCCCCAGCTCCGTGTCCCTCCTTTGGACACTCTGCAACAGCTTTGGGTCCTTCTGACCTTGTGGTGCCCAAGGTGCCCCCAGCACTGGAGGTGAGGCTGCCCCAGTGCAGAGCAGAGTGGGACAATCCCTCCCTGCTTCTGGTGCCCCCCAGGACACGGTGGCCCTTTGGGCTGCCAGCAGTGACTCAGATCCAACTTGCCACCGACCAGGACCCCCAGGTCCCTTCCCACAGCGCTGCTCTCCAGCCTCTCATTCCCAGCCTGTCCCTGCACCCAGGGCTGTCCCCTCCCAGGGCAGGATCTGACACTTGCCCTTGTCACATGGTTGGGGGTTGCCCAGCCCTCACATTTGTCAGGGTCTCTGTGCAGGGCAGAGTTTACTTGGTGTTGAGGCAGTACTCATCCTACAAATAAATTCCTGATCCTATGGACACATCATCCCTGAGAACTGGGGAGCTCAACACAGCAGCAATTGTCTCTCAGACGATTCAGCATCTGTGTGAAGCATTAGCAAAATGAGTAGCTGAGACATCAAGCAGATGCAGCCTATTTAATTACAGTCTCTGACTGCAATCAGCTAAAAGAAACATTTAGCTCTAGGAAAAAAAATAAAAATAAAGAGGCACAGAGACCAAAGCATCCCTGACATTGCTTGGGGATGATATCATCTGTACAACACCTACTTCCACAGGCAGGAGTCACAGCTGACACCGCCCCCGCACACAAGGGAAAGGAAAGGTTAAAGACAATTGGGAAATGGGACATGCAAAGTACCTGGATGTTATCTGCTAGCTTTAAAGGTGAGGGGAAAAAACCACTCCCCTTCCAAACAAACCTCAGTACATTTTGTTGGCTCCTCCTTTCAGCCAGCCAAGATCACAGCAGACGTCACTGGTGCTCCAAGAGGACCTTGGCCATCGCTCGGGATCACTGAGCCCATGACCCCTGTGGGCTGTCCAGAGCATGAACACACCTCCAGCTTATCCCAGGGACACGGGAGGAGCAGCTCCCTACTGTGCTGGACTTGCCTGCCCAGGGGTCTCAAGGCCTGGCCCTCCCTTCCCCTCTCATCCAAAAGCTCCTTTTCTCTGACACTCTGCTCGTGCAGCTCCAGTCCTGTGCTGGTTTTGCTGCCAGGGCTGCTGGCACTGTCCTGCCATTCCTCTTCCCTCGCCAGGGATGGTGGATCATGAGGAGCTGCCTTGCTCCAACACCAGGCTCTGGGCAGAGGAAGCCCACACAGCTGCTTCCCAACTCTTGGTCACTTGTACAGGCAGCTCAGAGTCTGGAAAAGGGAAGAGTCACCTCCTCCAAAACACCAGGAAACCCTTTGTGCCTTGCTGCAACCATCCCGAGGTTTTCCAGGAGCCAGCAGAGCTCCCAACAGATCCTGCCCTCCCTACAGAGGCAGAATAGCCCAAAAATTACTCCAGGAGTCCCATGACTGCTCCATCACTGCCAGCCCCAGCAGCACTCCATGCTCCCCTCTGCTGCCAACACTGCACAGGGGTTTAACAACAGCCAAGGAAAATCCAGCAAGGCAGGGGAAAACCAGCAAGGCAGCAGTCAGCAAGCTCCTACCTGTGCTCCTGGCCTCAGCAGGTCACTCCTGCAGAGGGCTCAGCCCTGCTCTGCACCCTCTGTCAGTGCTGGCAGGCACGGAGGCCAAGCTTCCTTTTTCAAAAGAGGGGAAAAAACCTCCCCGTTGGTTTCATGGGCGAGGCTCCGCAGCTGGGGAGGGGTCAGACACGAGGCCACCTCCCTCCTCTGTGACCCCAGCGCTGGGCGGGCCACATCCTGCTGCCTCTGGTGAAACAGCCCTTCAGCACAGCCCAGGGAGCAACGCAGCTCTCCAAATCAGGGATTTGTCCAGTTTCCTGTCAGGGAAGCCAGGCTGCTGTCCCTGAATCCCACTAAGTCTAGCTGCTTGGGTGGGGAGCCTGTGATTGTCACCGTGTCCCCAGAGCTCCGCAGGAGAGGGGAGCCACGATCCTGCTTCCCCCTGAGCCATTCCCAGACCAGAGTTCCCAACACAGGACACAAAACCTTCCTGACTCATAGAGCAGCCCTGATAAAGTTACTTTGGATGCACTGAGCATTTCAAGTAAAAGCATGAATTTACAGAGTGAGAAAGAGAAGAAAAGCAGCTCCAAACAGGCAACGTGCACAAAACAGCCAAGACGCACACGCACATTTTTTCCATAATTCCACCCCCCTCCTTTCACACATCCCTTCCCATGGCCACTCTGCACCAGCCCAGTATCTCAGGACAGGATGATCCTGGTTTTCTCCGATCAAAGGAGAGATTTTACTACAGAGAGCAGGGACCAGAACAATCCTGGCAGCTGCACTGCACTAATGGCAGCCAGTTTCTGCGCCTCCAGAGCCAGTCTGGCAACAAACAAGGGCTTGTCTTCCCAGGACGAGACTTCCAGCTGCTCTTTTGAATGGATTTGTGATATGAGGAGCGAAGGTCTGCCCAGTGCTTACCTCGGGAAGGGCAGGGCAGGGCAGGGCGAGGAGGGCTCAGTGTGGCTGGAAGGCACCTCTGGCCATTCATAATCCCGGCCAGCCGGCACTTCCACGTCAGCCGCTTCCTGTCTGGCACTGACTGCAGCCTCCCGGCCCGGGGAGCTGCCAATGTTTTCCCAAAAGCTAATCCTTCCCCTCTGCAAGCTCCGTGTTTCCTCCCGCAGGATCACTCCGTGTTGTCACGGCCGTTCCCCTCGGCACTGCCTTCCCCGGCCGTCCCCCGTGCTCAGCCCCGGCAGCTGAGGCTGCTCAGAAGTTTCTGGAGAAGGAAGCTCGACCCAGCCCAGCTTCACCTCCAGCCCCAGCCCGGGCACACACCAGCCCCACTCCATTCTGCTGCTTTGCTGGACAACATCCACATTTTTCTTTTAGAAAGTGCTTCAGCAGCAGCCTCCGCAACCAAATCTGAAGAGGGGCACACTGGAAATGCTGAATTCCCAAGGTTTGGGCAAACAAAGAGCCTTTTGTCTTTCACCAGCGTCGGCTTTAAGAGGGTCCTGCCTGCTGCCAGCCACCCCCAGGCCCCGCTATTCCAATCTGCTGCATAATTTGGAAATTCCCAAGTAAGAAACGGTACAGTTCCCTTGGGACTGCCCACCTCTCCTGGGACTTCCCGGCTCTCCAGGTCCTTCCTGGAAAGAGGGTGGCTTAGGAGAAGGGAAGAGGTTGGTTTATGAGCAGGCAGACTGTTTACACACCTCCAAGCCATGGAGAGGCAGAGCCCATATGCATGAGGAAAGCAAAAGGCATGATAAAAGACCAGAAATAGTTATCCTGGGCTTTAAATGGCATCTCCTTTGCCCCTGCAAGGCCAAGCATTCCAGACAATCCTAAAGTCGAGTTAGTTTATGGAATAAAGGGAAAGCCCTGTTAAATTAAGATGTATCTGGGATAGCAGAAGACCCAGCAGAGTGGGTCTGGCAGAGCCCACCAAGAGCTGCAGGTGGGAATGCTGCTGGCTGGAGCAGAGAGCCTAGGGCAGCCAGCAGTGAGACACCAGCATCCATCCCCGGCAGACAGATGAACAGGGAATTTGTTACTTGGTTTAAAGCTCAGGATTTACATTCAGACCACGGGCAGTGACAGGAGGGACGTTACAGGTGACACTGCTCACACTGCACAGGGATGCTGAGGGAGGGCAAGTGAGGCAGAGAGTGCTGGGGAGGCTGGAAAACCCAGTCTGGCAAGGGAGAGAGAAGGCAAGAACCCCAGATTTCCAGTGTGGTTTGTCCCCCTGGCCTACCCCCCACAGCCACAGAAGAAGAAAAGCCACTTGAGAAAGTAAGTCCTGTAAAAGGTCCCCTCCTGCTTCCCTCCCCAGAGGGGAAGGTCAGGCAGCAGATGCAGCAATTTCTAACTGTTCCCATGGAACAGCAGTGACTGCAGGGAGCCCCACAGAGCCCCGGGTGTTACTGACTCAGGGCCAGCCCTGCTGCCTCTTACGTGACATCTGCATCCATTGCAATGTCAGAGCCCTGCTGGAAGGTTTCCATGGATCCAGCAGGATGGGGCTGCGTGTGGAGGCAGAGCTAATCCGCTGCAGGCTTTGCAGGGCTCTGCTAAGCTGACAAGCTGGGTCACGACTCCAGCACACAGGTTAACTGCACACACAAGTATTCCCAGGGCAGAGCAGTGATGGCATGGTAGGAGCAGCTCCCTCTTTTCCAGGTCCCAGAGCAGCCTGGTCCTTTGGGAAGGCCTCTGGCCGTTCCCACTACAGGGCTGGAAGGGCAGGGCAGTGTTTATTAAGTCCCAGCTGAGCTGCTTGTCTCTCCCTGCTTGTGCAGGCTCTGTACTGTCCTCACTGGACAGGGATATTTCTGGGCCTACAGCAGTTCCATTTCCTCTCACTTTGGGATCTGTCCCCACCCAAGTCAAAGCTAACATCAGTTAGGAGCATGAAATTTGCATTAGGATGATAAGATGACTATGGCACCATTCTAACAGTGGACTGGGATCCCAGGAAGTGTGGGATCACACCCCAGGCAGAGCTGGAGCACGAGCTGGCCACACGGCCAGCCTTTCCCAGAGCATGGCTAATCCCAGGGACAAACATCCCTTTTCCCCATGTTAATGTCACACGTTGGGATGAATGGCAGGATTGTTTCTTGCTGACAGCAGAGCCCCACGAGGCCTCTCCCTGGCAGGAGATAGGGGAGGAACTCAATCCCTGAGCACAGCTCCAGGCACAGAATGAACCCATGGATGTGGAGCTGGAGACCACCTCAACACCAACCACATCACAGAGCGAGAGGAAAGAGAGGGAAGCAAAGGCAGCCAGACAACAGCTCCAAGAGAGGCTGTAGAAAATGCAGCCATGGGGCCAGCTCAGCTCCTGCTGCAACCTCAGCCACAGTCTGGGTGGCTCCAGCTCACCCTCTGTCCCACGGGTTCCCTGGAACCAGCACAGGGTCACACATGGGAGTCTGGCAGCATCACCACGGTGGCCTCGTCTCACTCACACTGACCCAACACCAGCACCAGCCCTTTGGGACCTCAGCCAGGTTTTCTGGAGGAAGTCAAAGCTGTCAGAGTGTGATACATTGTTTTGCTCTGGCTTTGCCCACTTGCAAAAGTTGTTGTTTTGCTGGAGTTTTTTTCTGGCCTTTGCTGACACCATCCCTTCTTCTGCCCTCCCTTCTGCTTCACATATCCAGAGTAACAACCCATCCAATTCCACCAGGAGCAGGGCAGCACCTCCACCATAGCACCAGCTCCAGAGGGAAGCAGGCAGCAGATCAAACCAGGCCTCAGGGATAACTCTGCCTCCCAGGGGCATCTGGAAAAAGGAGGATAAAGGTGCAGCCTAAGGTGCACTCTTTATTGACAGCATTAGCTGGGTATTACATATTCCTAAAGATAAGCTGATAAACCTCCAGCAAAGCTGGTTCTGGATCCACTTACAGCAGCATTTGTGGCTCAAGAACCAGAAAACACTTCCCTGTCTTACTAGAAATTAAAAGTCAGAAATCGAAAGCAATTCTGTTCCCAGACCTGTGGACAGGAATGGAAAGGTTTTGCAATCTCTGTGCTCTGACCCCAGATACTTTCACTACTCACAAAGGACATTTTTTCTTTCATTAGTGCAGCCATGGAGATCCCTGGCCCTCACAGAGGAGCAGGAGTGACCAAGCATGGCACAGATCTGGACAGTCCAACCTCCAAAAGGGGACTAAATCACCCCATTCCACTGGGGGGGTGCTTTTCACCCCAGCAGTAGAAGGGTCACGTTAGATATGGACAAGGAAGCAGCTGGAAAACGGCTCCAGAGGCAGCTGAAGTGAAGCAGGACAACTTTGCTGGGTGTGCTGAGTCTACTCCAAGCTTCCCAAGCACATGGGAGAGCCCATTTCCATGTCTGGTGATGGCACAGCTGACAGTGCAAGCCCAGGTGTCAACAGAGCATCCCAGCAGCTGCAAGGTGAGCCAGGCACAGGGACCCTGCTCAGCACCTGCACTCAGCTCCTCGCTATAAACCAACAGCTCCAGGTTTTGCCACCGTTGGCAAGAATTCCCAATGCTCCTCTCCCTCTTTCTGGGGATTTTGAAGAGTCAAAAACTCACCCAAGGTTCACCTCAGAGTGAGTGACTAAGACAGAAAGTGAATGTGAAACATGGGATACACAGTCCAAAGAACAGTGACAGACATCCAGAGGGAGCTGGATGGGAGCCTAAAGTTGGGAAAGGAAGCAGAGTGCAAGGACAAAGCCCTGGGGACTGTGATAAACAGGTGGCTGGGGAAGTTCCACATCTCCCAGCAAAATCCCTCCCTGCCCTGCAACTTGGCAAAAGATTTCCAGACTGGAAAGGGGTTTTTAACAAAGGGATGGAAATTCAGGAAGTGTGGCCATTCTGCAGCTCCAAGCTCTAGGAGGAGGGAATCCTGCCTTTCACTAGCTCTGACAGAAATGCTTTTCCCAAACATCTGTGCTGGACACTGGACAGCTTCAGATCCCCTGCCCTTTCCTTTTGCCTGTCCTTCTCACCCAGCTTTCTTTGAAGGAGCTGAGCTCACTGTGCCGCAGATCAGAGCAGGGGCAGCTCTGTAAGATCAGGATTCCCGAGCCCGCAGCAAGAGACAGAAGCAGAGCAGGAGTTTGCTTTCAAGTTCGCCTGACAAGTTCTCCCTCATGACAGCTGAGCCGCGGCTCACCATGACCTGAAAAAAAATGGAAAATTCCCCATTCCCCGAGCAGTTTAGAGATGGAAAGGTCTGAACTTCAGGGCTATGTCTTTACCTATGGCAGCTGGGCTGGAGAAAGTCGGGAGGGAGAGGTGAGATAAAATAGGGAAGTTGTAAGCTGTAACTTCACAGTTGTGCCACCAACCCCCTCACTCTCTGCGAGGTTTTTTTTCCCTCATTATGAGTTTTTCGGTTGCTCACGAATCCTGCAGCGGGTCCATCCCCTTCCCGACCCCTCTGAAGGGAGGGGGCAGTACCCGGCACCCAGAGCTTTGCTCGAGGATGTCCCATCCAGGGGGTTTGTGCTCGGGCCGGGCCAGCACGGGCAGATCCGTGCCCTGCTCCCCGCCCTGCCCGCCCCGGGGGGCTCCGGGCCCTCCTCAGGGGGCTCCGGCCGGGCCGCGGCCGCCATCGCCCCCCGCCCAGGCAAACACCAACCACTAACAACCAGAGCGGGGATGCGGGGGCCGCGGCTCAACAGGTCCCGGCCCGGCCCGCCAAGGCCGGGGAGGGCCCGGCCCGGCCCCGCCGGGGGAACGCGGCCACCGGGGCTGGGGGGACACGTGGGCAGGGCCGGGCACACGCGGCCCCCTCCAGGCCCCTTTTCCCCGGAGACCCCTCCGAGCCGCTCCCGCAGGGCCCTCCCCCCTCACAGACTCTCCCGTGTCCCCTCACACCGCCCCGTGTCCCCTGGCTGCCCCCCGAGCCCCCGCACCTGCCGGGCCGCGCTCCCTCGCCGGCGGACGCGCACCGCAGCGAGCCGCAGCACTCCCGCAGCGCTCGCTCAGCGCTCCCTGAGCGCGCCCCGCGTCCCGCGCTCCGCCGCTCCCGCGCGCTGCCCCCGGCCGGCGCTACTTCCTCTTAAAGGGGCCGCGCCCGCCACGCCGGGCCCGCCCACGGGAGGGACGGCCCGGGGCAGGGGGAGGCACAGCCGTGCTGGTGGGGGAACAGTTCGTGTTTTACCGTGTTTTTAGTATTTTATTAGTTTATTTTACTCTGCGTTCTTTTAATCTATTTCAATATTTTATTCTACTTATCTGAATTCCTTTTATTCTACTTTATTTTCTTTTATTCACTTTCATGTTCTATTTTATTTTCTACTTTATTTTGCTTTATTTATTTATCTTAATTTGATTTTATTTTCTACTTCATCTTCTTTTTATTTTCTATTCTATTTTTATTCTGTTTTAATTTTCTATTCGCTTTTGTTTTCAATTTTCTTTTATTTTTATGTTTTCTTCTATTTTATTATTTACTTTAATTCTGTATTATTTATTTTTGTAATTGTATTTATTATTCCCTTTTATTCCCTTTCGGTTCTTTGCCTCTCTTCCATTTTGTTTTATTTATTTTCTTCTTTTAAATTTATTTTCCCATTTTAATCTGTTCTGTTTGTTTTCTTTCATTCCCCTTTACTCAGTGTTTATGTTTAGGGGAGCAGGGACAAGGTGGGGATGCTCGGGTGCAGCATTTGTTATTGTACTGTTCTTAAGGCTAAATGTGCTATTTTGAATTCACTCAGGGAGATTCCTGGGAGTGCACAACTTTATATAGCTGACATTTCAATATCCTAGGCATTAGAGTCCACCACACATGCCATTTTATGTCTGTACTTTGTTCTTTACCTAAAGAATTAGTAACTTACTCAGAACCATATTTTTGGAGTGTCCTCAAAAAACGTGGAGGGACCTGCCCAGACCTCAGCTTTAAGGTCACAAAAAGGAGAAGTGGCTGGAAGCAGTTCAAAGGGAACTGCTCACAAATGTCAAGGTGGGAAACCCCTGGGGAGCCCCAAAGCTGAAGCAGAGCCTGCAGAGCTCCTGCTCTCCCAGCACTCCTGCCTGGAGCCTGCAGAGCTCCAGCGCCGGTGCCCCACAACCTTTGCAGCCCCAGTTCAGTCCCCAGTTCCCCCCTCTGGGGGTTCACAGCCCCTCTCCAGCCCAGCTGAGCTGCACAACCTGGGGTGAAGCTTCAGCTCCTCGGGGCTCTCTGGCTGCTCGAGCTGGCCCCGGCTCCTGGCAGCGCTTGGCTGCTCCTGCCCAGCAGCTGCTGCTGCTCCTGCTCCCCTCCTGCTCCCGGGAACAGCCGGGCCCTGCTCCAGCAGCCTCGGAGCCTCTGTGCCTGCATTCCTCCATGGAGCAGATGATGCTCTGCCCCAGGGCAGGAGCCTGTGTGCCAGGCAACTCCGGGTCACAGAACCACGGAAGGGAGGGTGGGAGGCACCACTGGAGCTCACCTGGCTCAGCAGGGGCCCCTGAGCACACCAGGATTGTGTCCAGATGGCTTTTGAGGATCTCCAGGGATAGTGACTCCACCACCTCTCTGGGCAGCCTGCGTGAGAGCTCAGTCACATGCAGGGCAAAGTTCTTCCCCTGCTCAGGTGGAATTTCCTGTGTTCCAGTTTCTTCCCATTACCTCTGGTCCTGATAGCCCCAGGCATTTTATCAAGTATATATCCATATATATTATATATTGTGTCATTCTATATCCATCTCTGCTCTTGCCCCTGCCTCAGCTCTCAGCTCCTGCAGCCTCTCCTCACAGGAGACTCTCCATCTCTTCATCATCCTCACAGCCCTGCCCACACCCCATGCCAGGAGCTCCAGCTGTGCTCCAGAGGAGCCCAGAGCAGGACACAGCACTCCAGGGCTGAGGAAGAGGCAGGATCACCCCCCCACCCCCCCCAGTTCAGCTCCTGTGGCTCATTTAACACTTGAGGTTTGCTCCAGGTACTTCCTGGCTTGGGGTTTGCTTTTTTGTTTCCTTCCTATTCCATCAGATTTGTGCAGTCCCAGCCCATGGCAGGGCCTGTGGGATTCAGTACTGAGAACAGAGAACCTGGATCCTCCCTGAGCAGCAGCTGCCACCAATGGGCAGCAAGGTACTGGACAATTCCCAGTGCAGAACTGGTGGCTCCTGACTCTCTTGGGATTTTCTGTCCCAAGATGATTCTTCCAGCTTCTGGTGTGACTGGAAAGCACTGGGGCATCAGCCAAACCAAGGCCTCATTCCTGCTGTGGCAGGACAGGACCTTAATCCTCATCTCAATGTCACCACGTTTGTCACAAGTTTCCCTGGAGGCCAAGAGGAAGTAACAGCAGGGGCTGATTCTGGCTTCATTCAGACCAGAGCTCTCATTTTTCCAAGTGTTGGATTTTAGCTGCAATCATGAGCCAAAAAAAAAAACTTAATGGAGAGTTAACAGAGATAGTAAATTATTTTTTCCTGTAATTTCAGTGTTAGTAACAGCTGCTGTTGTAGAGCTGCCTTTCAAAGGGGCGGTATCAGGAATTCCCTATCCCCTTTGGGAAGGGAGGTACATTTAGATCCACTCAAGACACATTGTTCAGCCCTGGGGTAAATCCATGCCTTGGTTTCAGCTCCATCCAAACTGGAACAGTCTTGTGAAAGGAACAGTTACAAAGCCAAAAATCTAACTTTGTTTTGAAAGTTTATTGGATCATCTTGACACAAAATCATTACAGCAGCTTGTGGTATGTTGTTTTCTTTTTCTTTTTTTTTTTTCCAGGGAATGTTGATAGCAAATAAATTTGTGAATGTAACACATCATACAGTTTCAAAATTCTAGAATCACTGCACAGGATTCTGTAAGAGACTCTACATGCTAAAGTGACAGTTTTCATCCATGAATTAAAAAACCCAAACACTAATTGAGGAACATTATCCTTTAAGACAATTTTAATATGTTCAGTTTCTAATACACAACTGGCTAACCAAGGGAGGCTGACCAAAACCAAACCCTCCACATCCTGGCAGCACTGTCAGACACAGAGCTGGGCCTGGCAAGGAACCCAGAGCACCAGAGCAGAGCCTTTGCCAAAATACCTCCTGTGGGAAGAGTGTAAAGAGCACAAGACACGCATAAAGTACAGGACATCACCCAAGGGATAAGATCAACACTTCATCCTGCTCCCTGCAGAGGGGTTTGGTGGTTTGGAGTGGTGGTGGTGCTGGAGACGTGCAGACCCAGCCAGCTCCTCCCTGGGCACCTTTTTGGAGCAATCAACTGCTCCTGACCTGTGCCTTGAAGCAAAAATGTTCCATGGAGTTTTGCTCACTGGGTGCAGAACAGCAAAGAAAGAAATGGAGCAGGGGGAATAAAAAAAGAAGTTGAAAGCAAGGGATGTTGGAGAAGGACATCAACTGAGCATCTTTGCAGGACACCATGACATCCCTTTCCTATCAGTGACTCCACAAGATTCCTATAGTGCAGAATGGGCACTTCCCAGACTCTCCCTTCTTCCCTCTAAAGCAGCTGTTACAGTCCCAAATCTGCAGCTTCTCAGCCCCTCCCCATCCTGGCAGGGAGAGCAGCTCCTCATGACCCCTGTCCTGCACCCTGGCAGGAAGAGGGGATCCTCATCCCCCCTCCTTCCTGCATCTGGGACAGGGCTCCCCACCCACTTCCCCTCTTGCACCCTGGCAGGAGAGGGGCTCCCAATGCATCCCTCTCTCCTGCACCCTGGCAGGGAGAACTCTGCCACAGGGACCCAGGGCACTTGTGCTGCCACATCTGCTCTCATTGCTACAAGGGCAGGGCCAAGGGACACTGAGGGAACACAGACAGAATGACCCTGCTGCTTCCAGAGTCCAGAGGGAGGACATGGAGCTGCAGACAAGGAGCTGCACCCATGGCTCTTTCTCTAACCTGGTAATGGTCAACCCTCAGCTGGTGAGCGAAAGGCTAAAAAAGCAGAAACAGACCCCTTTGGATTTCCAGTTTCTTGCTACAGCTTAACTGTTCAGGAATGTGAAATTGAAGTGGACTCATAGAACACATCAGCAGAGACAGCTCAAAGGGGAGAGGCCTGACAAATTCTCTGTGTGGGGCAGTGAAGGGGAGCACAGACCCAAACAGTAACACTTTCAGCCTGTTTGACCCTTCCACACTCTTCCAGCTGTCACTAAAAGAAGGTTAAGGCTCAAGGCAACTACTATAAACAGAAACTCAAACACCCCAGCTCTCACAGGGCTCCTTTGGATTAGCTCAAGGAGATGGAGGATGTTTATATGCTGATCACAATAGATCTTGAGATAATAATAAATCATATATATATAAAAAAAAACCAAAAAGAGGCCTTCTGGTCCAGCACCAGCCTCTGCTAGAAATATACATCAACTACAGCAGCCCTGAAGACATATTTCATGGCTAAGGATTAAGTCAACCTTCCCTGGCATAAGCACAATCAACAAACTGTGCTACTGTTGATAAAGTCCTGCTCAGTCCCCACCCCACACAGATGAAGGTCACGGGATCATCATGAGCTGCTGAATAAATAGTGCCCCTCCCTCCCTCCCTCCTCCCCTCCCTCCTCCAGTCATGTCACCAGGATCTCTTTGGGCTAGAAAGGGTTAACACCACAGTTCATAAAAAGTTCTGAAAATAAAAAGGTAACATACAGCCTTAAAATGTCTAAACTGCAACCAATGGTGGAGTTAACTGAAAGCACGTGCCCCAGGGTAGTACATGCGTACGAGGGAGAAACTTAACACTTGGGTCTGCTCGTCTTTACACGTTGGGTGTGTTTCTTGTCCTTGGAATATTTTATAAGGAGTATTCAGCACTTGGACAATGTCTCTTTCATCTCATCCAACAAGTTGCTAAGCAGGGTAGAATCATTACATTTCCCATCTATGGATACAGAGTTCTCTCCCTTAGAAAGGAAAAAAAAAAAAGAAAAAGATCCATTAGCTCCTCTTCCAAGTGGGGATAAATGTGTTCCCAGGCAACCTCAGGGACTGGAAAGAGGCAGAGGAAGGCAGGGAAGGCTCCAGGTTTAGCTTCTCTCAGGGGTCACAATGCTCTCACCTTTTTTACCAGTAGGCAGACGTGATGGCCTTGGATAGAACGGCTGTACATGGATGCACACGAATCAACGCGTTCCACAACTGCAGAGAAACAGCAATTTCATTTCATTCCATTCAATTTTAATTCAAGCCTTGCTTCCCCTGGAGAGCAACCATGGCTCTGCCTGGCCTCGAGGAACAGAGGCTTCTACAGAGGGGAGGAGGAAGTCAGGGTTAAGATGTGCCTGGCTCCTCCTGGCTTCTCTCTGGGACATTTCACAATAACGAGGTGAGTCATTTGTATCCTAAGCCACAAATGTTCTGTGGCAAAAACATTGCTCAGAATGTAGATTTCTGCCCCAGAAATGCTTCCAGTGAGGCAATGTCTAATGCAAACACCAGAGCATGATGAAACAGCCAGTTGTTTTGCTTCAGTCAGTGCTTGTTGTTTTAGTTAATAAACCCAAACCTGAATAGCTGGGGCTCTCCCTCACTGAAATGAAGCACTGGGGAAGGAGTCTGAAGCCCTGCAGATCAAACCCACTCTCCAGAGAACAGTTACAGCCTGAACTCCACACCAGCTACTCCCATGATACTGTCACATGCTTCACTGGGCTGCAGGAATTCCACAGGGACACAAGGAGAATTCATTTTGAAGAACACTGCATGCTTTGAGTGTTGCAAAACTGGAGAAAACTCTCCCAAATGCATTTAATCTGGACACCACCTGCTCCTGTGACTGCTGAGCCTCCCCAAGCACAGCAGATTTCAGAATATGGAATTCTGCAGAAGGTTTTGCATAAAGGAAGACTCACCTGAAAAATGATGATGAAAACAGATCTTTGCCAGCAGATGTTGGAAAGAAATGCTAATTCCATCTACTTTAATAGAACTCATGTGCAGATCTCCAGACTCTAGGAGCTTGGCAAAAGCATCACTGCAGAACAGGAAGGAAAGTAAATGTTTTATAAGAAATGCAAGTGAAATCTGTCCCATGAAACAGTCAGGACACAAAAGCTGAAGTGCTACCAAGCTCTAGGAAAATGGGTAATACAGCAAATATGGAAACCACACCCCAGAGTCCCCTGAAGCAACTTGTGCCCTCTTGCTGCCAGAGCTGCCTCTGCCAGCCTGCAGGGCACAGAGCTCCCTCTGCAGAGCCATCTGGAACAGGTCACTGGACACATGAGAACAGTCACCCCTTCCAGACACTGCCCAGCCCCTCAGGAGCAGGCAGAGCTCACCTGCCAGGGGCAGCACAGCACTCACCTGTAGCAAGGCGTCGTGATCAAGTATGAAGCACAACTGAAGTGCAATTTGAAATCTAGTTTTTCATGGGTTGAACCTTCATCATTCTGCAACAGGGCAAAGGAGAGCAGATGAGTGGGAGTCCTGAGGCAGCAAGAGGAGGAGCCCCTGCACACCCCCCACACAGGCACCAGCAAGGAGCTGAGGGCTGAGTTCCCTCTGAAATAGCCTGGCAGGGTCTGAAGGATCAGTCTGACAACCACCCCACCACATCATCAGCCCACTCAAAGATCTGGGCAGCTGGGTTGATACATGCACCTACAACAGGTAAGGGACACCCCAGGCTGCAGTTCTGCCTGCACTCTGCTGAAATAAACTGAGCAGACTGACTTTAAACTAACACTTGGAGGTGTGGTTTTACAGTTCATTTCCTGAGCAAAATAATAAATTAATAGTTCCCAGATTCTTAGGTACTAAAATAGGACTAGTATGCTATTTTTAAAAAACCCTTAAAATAGAGATAATAGCTGACTCAGGAGTAGCCACAACTGTCTCCATTCATTTCCTTTGAGCTGCTCACAAAGCTTTTACATTAATAACTGTACTGAAATAACATCAGAGATGTTATCCAGCTCAATACCTATCAAAAAATGCTTTCCACTGAGCTCACTCCTGGTCTGGGTGTTCACTCTTAATGACTGCATCTAATTCTTAGTTTTGTTTTCCAGCCTTGTACCAGGCTGCAGTGTCCAAGTGAGATCAGAAGGAGCAGACCCTGGTTCCCTCTCTCCCCACCAGCAGATCAGTGTGATTTTCTAGCTGGCAGTGTGGCACATGTTCCAAGCTGCCTTGCTCAGAAATGACAATCTAGGACTTGCTGACGCAGGATTGGGGGCACTTTTCGCACAAGATGTCATGTGAAAATGGGCTGGTGCAGCAGAGATGAAATGATGCCTAAAAAAGCTCGAGAGCAGAGCTTCCCACCCGAGCCTGGCTCCCTGACGCACTTCCCAAGGAAGCAGAGGCAGTTGAGAGCTGCACTTACTTTGACTATAAAGGACAGTGTTCCTTTTAACTTCTGAGCCATAACAATACTCTGAAGTGTAAACACAAACTGGGCTTCATTAGAGATTCCTAGTGTGAAGAGAGGAGAGGGAAAAGTCAGGTCAAAACATGGTTTATAGATCTAAGTAATGGTTAGCATAAACTGACTTATGGGCAGACTATTTTTGAACCAAGTTTGAAATTCTTTGGGTTGGAAGAGAGTTCTACACACAACTGCTGTGGTGAGTCAACACTGTTACAGCACTTGGGTATCTCAGAAGCAGCAATGGAAGCTGGCATTTGTGGAGGTTATTGAACAAATGTCTGGGCAAAGTGTCACATATTTAAACTATTTGCATAACTGGAATTCTATTATAAACATTTCAGAGTAGCTTTCAGAGCTAATTTGAATTCTAATGTTTCTATGTTTTCCTTTTCATATACAAGTCTGTGTCAAGATCTGCCTTATACAGATTTAAAACCAAAGTCAAATAAATACCCCACTGCTTTTCATGGGGGATTGAAAAGCACCCTGAGGCCATTCCAGCCCTCTGTGAGCTGTTTCAGGATTCAAATTAACTCCTCAGTGAAAGAAGGGCAATTCAGGGAAGCTCACTGATTTGACTGTATTACTGTACTCTGTACAAAACCATTATCCTTCACTTCTGTGCTTAATACCTCTGGAGGACTCAATTCCCCTCCTTGCACATCCTTACCACAAACCTTCACTGCAAAAGGCCTCTGCCATTCAAAGAGGGGGACAAAAACTCCAGAATAAATCCAGAATGGATCCTAATGCTTCACAAACCTATTACCATGTTCCATTTTAAATCTCATAGCAAACACATCATGAATTTTGGATTTGTGTAGTCAAAGATGTGCCAGCCTGCAGGCACCTGGAAAAGAAACTCAGAATTTGGACTCCCAGCCCTAGATTAAGGCTTTGCTCTCGTTGTGCAGAACCACCTGCATTACAGCCATACAGGGAGAAGGTTTATCCTCTCCAGGGAACTGTGGGAAAGCCTAGCAACACCCAAGCAGAGATGTTTTCCTGGAAAACAGCAAGACGTTCATGCAGTTCTTGCCACAGGAGGGCAGTGCAGGGCCAGCCAAGAGCCCTGTGCAGAGCTGTGCATACCAGGGGGGAGCTGGAAGGGCACAGGTATCCCATCGTGTACTGAGGATCCTTCTGGTCGGAGCATTTTAGTGTTGAGAGAGTCCAGGACATTCAGTTCCATGCTCTTAAGGAAGCTAGTGCTTTTGTTCTCAAAGATAACAGACACAGTAACTTGGCTGTCATTCTGGAGGTTTCCTTGAATATCATAGGTCTGCAAATGAAGGGAAAAATGTCACAGGAAGGAGTCTGAAACCTCAAGGAACAGAACACAGCATGGGGATAAAACCAGGTTCAAAAAGGAGTTAATCTGTATAGCTGGAGGATTATGGAAACACACTGGTGATTGCCTAAGGACTGGGAAAATATCAACTTAGAAATCAAAGTGGGACACCCAAAGGAAAAGAAATGGAGCTTGGTTATAAGTTCTGCCTTCTGGGATTGAAGCAGCTCTTCAGCAATGTGTATCAAGTCACTCCACCATGCCCAGGGTACCCCTTCTGAGGGAACACAGAGACAACACTTGGAACACAAGACCCAAACTCACCATTTTAACATAAGGGTTTTCAGCAAGAAGGCGGTAACTGGACATGGGCTGAAAAACAAGACAGAAGGCACAGTCACACCAGACCTGATGGCTCTGAAAAGGGCTGGCACTGTCCTCCCTCCCAGCCAGCTGGGCTCTCCTTGTCCCCAGGCCTGGGCACAGCTACTCACTGGTAGTGGTTCATCCTCTAGTGTCCCGTTCTGCACCGACTCTGGGGGCTCCTCCTCACTGTGATGACTCTTCTTTTTGGATTTCTTTTTATCCTTTGATTTCTCTTCTTTCTCTTTCTTGTGCTTTTTCTTCTTATGCTTGGAGGACTTCTACCAAGAAGAACAAGGAACTACAACAAACCCTTAAAGAAACCCTTGATTTCTAGCTGTGACCCCTCGACCACACTTCCAACTCCAGACTCTTGCTCTCTGCACTTCCTGGACTGAGCAGTTTCCCTTTACTGCAGAACCCACAACAGAGCTGCCATTCCTTAAATCCCAAAAGTAATTCCAAGGTCCCAGTAAACCCTGCTCCCCACACCTTATCCCAAAGCAGCCTGGGAACAGTACAGGCTGAATCTCTCCAACTGGAAGCTCAGCTTTAACTGGGACCTGTCCCTGGGCTCAGGGAACAACCAAACCTCTGACCAGGAGGTGTTCACAGCTCCTCAAGGATGCAACATCAGCAGGTGGTCACTGCACTGAACAGGTGCTGTTGGTAAATCCTGCTGCTTTTTAAGGAATTTGAGACAGCAGGAGAATATGGCTGAAGGGTGACAGCAACCTCAGAGAGCCAGAGAATTATGAAGGTTGGAAAAGATCTTAAGGACCATCAGGTCCAACCATCAGCCCAGCACCACCACATCCACAAGTGCCACATCCACAGGTTTTTTTAACACTTTCAGGGACAGTGACTCCACCACTGCCCTGGGTAGCATGTTCCAATGTCTGAAAATCCTTTCCATTAAAAAAGAAAAATCTTTCCTAATATCTCATCTAAGTTTCCCCCAGTGCAGCTTGAGGCAATTTCCTCTTAACTAGAGTCACTTACCTTTCCTTCATCCTCCTCTTCTTCATCTTGCTCTTCCCTTTGTTCTTTTTTTACCTCTTGGGATTCAGCCACCACAGCAGTGCCCATTGCAGGCTCGCTCTGAGGAGATGAGCAGAAAGATTCTGACACTAATGGAAAGCAGTTGGAACAACCCAATCCCACACCAAAAGAAACTCAACAGTGACAACTCTTCACAACTGTTATTTCAGAAATGACATTAGGCTAACATGGTATCAAGACTTTCATTTTATGCCTCTGAAACCCAACAAATGTGATCACCTGAGGACACGACTCCAAAGATTTCCTCCAAGGAATCCATCCCCTTATATTCCTTGCCTCTTCCCCTAGAATTCCCATCAAAATTCATGAGATTTCTTCTTTCACACTCTGTCTCTCATGTCTATTAATGTTGCTACAGTCTACCTCATCCTGGGAAATAAAACCATACAACTGGATAACATTACACCCACCAATAACAAAATCAACCAAGCCTGGAGCTGCACCTGTATTTCTATTTCTATTCTTGATCTGCACAGGATGAGCCTGAAGTCTCCCATTACACTTTCCCTGAACTGGGCTGACACAATATCTCTGCTCCCCAGCAGGAAGCTGAGGAGATGAAGCTGATGTTCCCCTCTGTGCTGCAGCATGACACAGCACTCCTGCACAGCTCACAGGCAAGAAATAACCAGAGAAGTTTCCTCTGATGGGGGAAGATTCCTACCTGTGGCTGGGGCATGGGAGCAGCTGGTGCAGCAGTGGAGAGCCAGAAATCCAAGTCCTCCCCCTGCATTTCAGGAGGAAAAAACCCATTGTCATTGTTTTTATACCTTTCTTAAAAATAAAATTTAAAATGCAATAACAACAAAATACAATAACAGCAACAAAAGAAAAATAAAAACCAAAGGATTACAGGGTTGGAACAACTGTCCTGTGAGGAAGGGCTGGGAGAGTTGGGGGTGTTCACCTGGAGAAAAGAAGGCTGCAGGCAGACCTCAGAGCCCCTTGCAGGGCCTAAAGAGGTACAAGCAGAGTTGGAGAAGGACAAGGGATGGAGGGACAGGACACAGGGAATGGCTTCCACTGTCAGAGGGCAGGGCTGGGTGGGATATTGGGCAGGAATTGTTCCCTGGGAGGGTGGGCAGGCCCTGGCACAGGGTGCCCAGAGCAGCTGTGGCTGCCCCTGGATCCCTGGCAGTGTCCCAGGCCAGGCTGGGCATTGGGGCTTGGAGCAGCCTGGGACAGTGGAAGGTGTCACTGCCATGGCAGGGATGAGCTTTAAGGTTCCTTTGAACCCAAACCAGTCTAGGTTTCTGTGACTCTACAAAATTACATCAAAACTTGAAGTTCCCACAGAAATGCAGCACTCCAGAGTGCTCCTCATGCACAGATCTGTGATACATTCAGGAACAAACACCCCAAGAGGCTTCACTTCAGTCTTTGAGCACTTCCAAAGCCAGGCCCAGCTGACAGCACCTGCCCAGCTCCCCCACACCAGGGTACCCCCAGCATGCCAAGTGCATTCCTCTGCAGTGCAGAGGGAAGGGACAGCTCTGCAGGGGGTTAACAGGAGGATACTTCAGATCCTGAGAGCAACTGGCACCTAATGGCAGGGCTTTAACTAAAAGGTTCTGGAATACATGGGAGACAGGATGCAGAACAAATGACACTCACAACACGAGTTCCAGATATTTTGCTAAGGAGTTCCCCTCTTGGAGAACAGACAAAGTATCAGGAAACTCAGTTTCCACGTGAGCCCTGGCAGACCTGCTGTGTAGGCTGCAGTAAGCTGAATTTTGCTAACTTAAGAGGCTAAGTAAATGTTATTTTTATTAACAGAAATCTTTAAATACCTGCTGCTACAGTTGTAAAAATTTAAGGAAATAGAGGTTGAATGCATTCAGCTGTTTGAACTGTCAGATGCAACTGTTCCTAAGCAACAACCTAAACTCAATAATAAATAACAACAGGAGCTAAAATAATGCATATCTTGGAGAATTACCTTTTTTTCTTCTTCCTCCTCCTCCTCCACCACCTTTTTCTCTTTCTTCTTTCCTTTATCTCTCTCTTTATCTTTATGTTTCTTTTCCTTCTTCTTGGGTTTCTTGCTCTTCTTCTCTACTAGGGGAGCTTCTGAGTCTGGTGACTTCAGGGTCTCAACATTCCTGTGTCTCTGCACTGGCAGCTTCTCACTGTCTGCTAAGGGTCTTGAAAAGAAAGAGCTCATTACCTGCTGCACACAGCCTCCCTCAGCCACATGACCTGCCCAAGACAAGGTGAGCTTTGTTTTTAGGGAGCTGGCCTGAAAACAGCACATACTTCTATACCTGGGGTTTATTTATGCAACTGCAGACACTGCCCTTGTGGGTGAGGAGTCAGAGGAAACCACTGAAGGTGACTGAGAGCCAAGGTGTTGCTGTTTAACCCTTAGAGGTGGCAGCCTGCAGGCTGAGTAACACCCACAGAGGAACAGCTCCATGCAGTGTTACACTGCATTTCCATGGAATCCCTCTTCAAGGAAAAGCAAGGATGTGGAACAGCGCTTCCAACAGAGTGGAAATTTGAGCAGTGGAATGCCAGCATGGCTCCAGCAGCCCTTGAAGGGTGTGTGGGGTTTGTTGTTTTTGATCAGTCCAACTGGGAATTATTCTAAGACCTTTTTATTTTGGAAGTTTGCCCTATGAATTTCTGCTCTACTATCACATTTTAGAAGTTAAATGTAACTTCAGACACCTATTTCCAAAAAGCACCAATAGCAGTTCACATTTACACTGTATCCTAAATCCACTACTTGGGAAAAAAACCACCACAAAAATTTCTCTCATTCTTGTCAAACATTTCCAGAAATCAGCAAGAATTTCACCAACTGCATCATTTTCTATTTCTTAGCTTTTATTTAATGCTAATTTTCACATTTGCACAGCAAACATCAGTTTAGGAAGATTTCTAATGGCCTCAATTGCCTCAATATTTTTGCTTATATTGCATTTAAGAACCAGAACCAATTAATTTTTCACTTTCAGACACTAAGGGAAGATTGAACAGCAAACAGGCCTCATCTTTTACTATTTCAGTACACCTGCAGAGGAGCAGCATTGGTGCTGAAAGCCAGTGACAAAACAGACTCACAAATGTGAGGGTCTCTGATTTAACAGTTCCACCACCCTTCAAGGACTTGCACTGTCCAAAATCAATCAACCTGACAAAGGTCAACACTCAGGAGATATTCTTACCTGGAAGGCTTCCCTGAAACCAGACTGCATGTGAGCGTGACAGACAGAGCAGTGCAAGCACAGAAAGAAAGAGAGAGGACACAGACATGAGAAACCATGACAGGAGAGCACAGCACTCATGGCACAGGGGAGAGAATGGATGGAACAATCCAACAGCCCTGGATGCCTCCTGGAGCACAGCACCAGGGCCTGCTCTGCTGGGTGTGCCCAGCACTGGTGAGAATCACCATACAAATACAGGGGCTACAGTCAGAAATTAATTTCCTTTTATACATTTGTCCCTGTAGACTTTGACTGGCCTTCCAAAAAAGGAAGTTTCTCAGAAACTGTTTTATTCACTTTTAAAAATGCTATGACACTTTTTCACAAGGTACTGAGGGGTCAAAGTCCTATAAATTTGGAACTGCAAAAGAAAGGCACAGACTGACAAGTACCAGAGGAAGAGAGATCCTACACACACCCACATGGGCCTGCACAATCTTCCAAACATTACAGGAGGCATCCCTGGACCATAAATCAGCAATTATTTTTAGTATGGTGATTTTGTAAACCAGCAACTAAAAAATAATTCAAAGCAATCTCCATGTGCAATACTGAGCAGTGTACAGTCACTCAGCCCAGTGCCCATGGCCATGTGGGTGCAGGAATCGAGCCTGGCACTGGCACAGCCCCTGCAGCTGGGTGGGAGCAGCCTGCTCACAGGGCTGACCTGCAGCTCAGTCACTTCAGAGAACACAACACTGGTGCCACACTGAAGGACTCAGGGCAGTGAGGTGGGACAGCCTGGGTGCCACTGTCAGTGATCACTTGGCATGGACACAGAGCTTCTGAGGGGACAGATGGACACAGGTCACACTCAGGGCCAACACAGGTCACAGCAGACAGGGGGACACCTGAACCTCAGAGTAACCCACACCTCACCCAGTGACTCTGGCTGTGCTCCCAGACTCCTTCAGGCACACTTACACTACATTTAGTGACTGCCCTGCCCCTCCCAAACCTCTCATACTCAGGAGCTGAGATTTTATCATCAAAGCTGGAGTGGGAGCCAAAGCTGGATGAGCATCTGGTGTTTCCTCAAAGCCATGGAGAGAAACTTCAGCCTTCCCCCTCTGGCCTGTAGTGCCTTCACCTGCTCTGCCCCAGCCCTGCCCTCAGGCATTCCCTTAGCAGTGAACTCACACACAAAACTGTCACTTACTTATCCAGATCTATGTCAAGTGCCTTATAGGGGTCATTGGGATCTTTGTCATCTTCATCACTGGGCAAAGCATTCTGCAGGAAAGATAGAGACATCCACTGAAGCAGCAAAGCACTGGCAGTTTTCAAACTCAAACCTAACATCACCCAAATTAAATTTCTTTCAGACTGTGAACCCTGCACCAGGCCAGCTGCAGTCAGGCACAGTAAGTTATAGGAACAATGCACTTCAAGGCAGCATCCAGTTTCAAGAATAATTTAGAACAGAAACCCCTTCTTCATAAACAGCAGGATTTGAATTGCTGCTGTTCAGTTTTGATTAAAGGAAATTTTAGAAACAAATACAGATGACATCATTAGCATCTGCAATTAATTGTCATCAGCTGCAAAGCTGCTGACTAGACAGCAAGTTACTGTCAAAGTGAAGCAGCAGAGCATAATAAATGCTATTTGGACAGTGTTACTGTCAGAGCAGGGATGAACATTGTTTTGTTGGTTTTGATTTTTTTAATAGCTTCAGTGGCAATTTTTGTCTTTTTATGAAAAAAGGACAGTAATTTCTTCCCCTGCAAAGAACAGCCTGGGATCATCTCAGTCATTTCTGAAACAGCTCTGCAAGACAGCACAGCTCTGGAACTGCCACATCACAGACTGGCTGCAGTTGTGGGGACAAAAATCTCTCAAGAGCTGCACACAGACAAATCCCAGACCCCAGCACAGGAACTGACCTCTGGCATCTCCTCTGTGATGATGTCCACGTGGTGAGCTGGGGCAATGTCCTCCTCACTCTCTGTGTGCAGGGAGTTGTGGCGATGGTGTTTCCCTCTCTTCTCCTTTTTCTGTTTCTTTTTTTTCTTGTCTTTCTCCAGTTTCTGTTTATGCCTTCGCTCTTCTTCCAGTTTCACATACTGGTCTGACATGGGCATTCCTGGGGGAAAGCCAAGCTGCTTCCAGTACAGACACATGGACTGAGCACTGAGCACAGGGCAGGAGTGTACCCTGCTCCTGCTGCCCAGAGCCAGCTGGATCCACATCACCTCACACAGCCCCCAAGCACCAGCTTTGCTGTCCACTCCATCTCTCAAACAGGACAGAGCTCAACCCCATTCCCTGATTCTTGGCTGCATTACAAGGAGCATCCAAACACTGAGATTTTAATGAGAATTGGTAACATTGCTGCTGTACTGACAACTTGCAGAAAAAAACCTTAAATATTTGCACTTAGAACTCGCCCCTTGCAATGTAAGGCACTTCATCAACAGTTTTTCAGTGCTGTATCCAACCACTCCTTAGATACACAGCTACTTTTGATAACTGAAACAAGGTATTCAAACAGTATCTCTACCATTGGATTCTATTTCACTTCTGATCACCTCCAGCAGACCTCGAAGGTATTTCCAAGGTGATTGCACCCACACAGAATAATAGTTTCTCTACATGTTACAGACCTGGCTGCACTATATTCCTAATCAGAGAATAATATTTTTAATATTATCTTGAAAGCAACTCAGACTGCAAAGTACAATTTTCAAATATAAATTAGGAGATACACATAAGACTTTAATTAAAGTGTGTTCCTTTCCCTTCAAAACCTCAGGTGGAAGTCCAAAGAAGGAATTATGACTTTTGCTAAACAGAACTTCTTTAATTAAATTTCAAAGATGAGTTGTACTTACCTGGAACTTTTAATGGGACAGAAAGGTCGATCTGGACCACAGGAATATGTTCCACCCCTGGAGTGTCTTGGTATCGCTGAGGAAAAAAAAAGATTTTACATTCTGAGCACTGCCAGCACCAATTTCTGTAAACAGGCACATTACAAAACATCAAGCAGTTCAATACCTTAAGTGAACATTTTAAATGATAGGAATGGAACATCTTGTTAATAATCCAGGTGTGGTAAAAAAGTGTTTTAAAGCCAGTTGATTATTATAAAGGACCCTAATCTTAGCAATTGCTACTGCCCTGAGGAATTATTGCAGCTCTCTGAAGAATTTTTGGTTTTTGTTTTATTGCTAATAACTTGCAACTTCAGAAGATAAATTTGGAGATTGGAGGAACATGGGGCAGTCTTTTGGATACAGAGGGAATAAAGAAACTTCTTTCCCTGAAAAAAGTGTTCAGAGACCACAACAAATCTGTGATCCACAAAACACAGTGCATGTTCCAGGGTCACCCTCTGCAGGGCTCTGAGTGAGGTGCCTGGGGATGTGAATGCTGCCATCACCCAGGGCTGGGACAAATTGCACAGACTCTCACAGGCTGTTCTGGGGGTACCAGTTCACTCAGGAGATTCTCAGCACAAACAGCATTTATAAAAACAGCTGTAGGAAGCCACTGCAGCCCACATTATAAAGTCAGAACTGCAGGGGAAATACCAATGTCCCAGAGGGGGCTGCAGCTCTGACATTCAGGGAGCCTTTACACAGTGACAGCAGAGGCCAGTGAGATACTGCAATTCAGACTCACCTTCTGAGGGGAAGGAGAGCTTTTAATATAAAATGGGTTGTTTGCCTGTTCTTGTTTCCGGGCTTCTCGACGCTAAAAGCAAAAGAGGATTTGCAGTTACAATGTTTGTTTGTAAGCAAATATACAGAAGACACCAAAGTGCAAAACAAAAGCTCCCTGTGTTTTTGTAACAATTCATAACTACTGTGAAAAGACTAGAGCAGAGCAGCCTGTGTGTGATGAAGCAGTTCTGAGTTGTCAGACACAGTAGGACAGAACTGCAGGTACCATTGCTAATTCCATCCCTGGAAGAGTTCAAGGCCAGGCTGGAAAGGCCTTGGAGTAACCTGGGCCAGTGTAAATCACTGCCCCTGGCAGAGGGTGGAACGAGATGAGCTTTAAGGTCCCTTCCAACCCAAATCACTGCATGACACTGTAACTAATTTTCCTTAGAGCACCCTTCTTTGTTTTTTAATGAATGACTAGAGAAAGTAACTCCCCAGACACCACTTTTTGATGGCAATTGGAATGTTTCTGTTTTCATTTCTGCAAGGAGAGGAAGAAGCAAAGATTGACATAACAAATTCTCTCTGTGAAACCACAGAGGCCAGAGGCAGGAAAGGTGGGATCACTGCTGAGCACAATCCTGTTGCAGCCATTCACAGAAGCTGTTGAAGCCCATGAACATGAGCTCACATCAGTGACCAGCTTTCCTGAGCTATGGAGAACTCACAGGCTCCCTGGCTATGTGGAGAATCCACAACAGCCCCCACTGCTCCAGCACCACTTACATTACTACTGAATTATGTAGGGAACAGCATTTTAACATTCACTCACTCTGGCCAGTTCCTCTTCATCTATTTCTGGCTGTCTGTGTCTGGAATGCCTTTGTTCCTCCTCATGAAATATTGTTTTGGGCTTTTCATCTTCAGACTCGCTGTCTGATGGAGGCTCATTGATCCAGGCATCGAGGTCCAGGCTGGGAAGAATTGCAGCAAACAAACAGCTTGACTCAGTACCCCTGAATATTTCAGTGCCTCATCATATACTCTGCTTTATTATTTGAAGTTTAAATAAGGGTTTGGTAGAGAGAAGGAACTTTACCCCTCTGGAACAGGCACTTTCTTCTGTGCTTTAGGAGCCACAGGGTTCAGCTCACCAGCAAACAGGGCTATTACTTCCTCAGCTACAGGAACTTCTTTTATTTGTAGCTTCTGAATGTATTTTATAAGCTGCAAGATGCAAGAAGCCTAAAAACAAAAGAAGAAGTGGTTTCAGACTAATAATTTAACAAGCTGAACCAAACAAATTGACTGAAGTCAACAGATGTTTTACTCCATTAAGGGAATTAAGAGAAATAGCACAAACTGCAGGTTTGAAGCAAATATAAAAAATCCATATTGAGTTTCTCTTTTAGCTGGGTCCTTTTTGTGCCCTTATGTGTCTGAATAATTTTTAAATTAAATTGTTTTGAATGAAGATCTTGCTGGCAGCCTTCAGAGATGGCATCAAACTGCAGCAAGATCTGAGCTTTGTCACTGATAACAACTTACAGAAAATGTGCATGGTCAAAGAGAACCACAGACCTGCTCCATGATAAATCCCCAAGTAATTTAATTCCCTTACCCTCTCCTGAACCTCCAGATCTGCACTCTGCACAAACTGAGGCAGGCGCTCGATCATCAGCTGGGTAATTTCCTGAGCTGCTTCCTTCTCCCCAGCCTGCTCCTTCTGCTGCAGGATGGATGCATAGAGCTTCACCATGTTCTGCACATAAACAGCCTGGATGTGGCCTGGCAGGGTTGTCACTTTGGGCCTCAACATTGCTTCCAGGGTTTGGTTTGCTTCCTCAAGGTGTCTGCAAGGACAGAGTACACAGATGAAAGGCAAGCAGAAATAAAATCCAGTAGGCAGTGCTTCATACACAAAGGAATATAGATCACAGTACTTTAACAGCTCTTACTCAAAATTATCTGCTCACAACTAAATGGAAGATGCACAAAAAAGTTACTGGACTACTGCAACCTGAAAGCTAAAGTTATTTCTAAGTAAAAATGTCATCACACTGGAAGAGTATAGTCTCTTATTTCATAATCTGTAGTTTTGTTTGTACAACTTTTTTAAGAAAATGAAGATCTGAGTTGTACCAGCATTCCCCCAATATCACACCTACAGTGTGAATTTAAACTGGAGCCAGTGCTCAGGGTGGCAATTAGGAGACACCAAACCAGCAAGTAAGAGGAGACTACAGCACCACACCTGTCCAATCTGCCAGAATAAAAGCTGGGTAACAGCTGTATTCACACACAAGAGACAAAAACATCTGTTGAAGCTAAAAAACTGCATTGGTACAAGAACACTGCAAATTGTGCTACTGTGGACACTAAAGAAACTTGAGCAACAAGATGACAACTTTTAACTTCCAGGAAGATGGGTGTCCTGGGGTGACGTTATGGTGCTTGTATCCCCAGTTGTGTGTTCTGTTTAAGTGAAGGTTTGTTTTGTCTGCTTATCAGCTGGCTCCCCTCCCCTTGTCTGTGCTTAGGGGAGGTTAGCTTTGCTGGCTCTGGCTGGCTTTTGCTTTTGCTTGCTTGGCTTGCTGGTTTTGGCTTTGCTTGCTTTTGCTAATTAGTTTAGTTAGGTAGTCCAATTTCTTTCCCTGGACTGGTTTTTTAAATTTTTTTTTGTTTTGTTTTTTTTTGTTGTTTTTTTTGTTCTTTCTTTCCCTTTCTGAATACCATCTGAACCTGTTCTGGACCAGGACCTGGGAAACACCAAGGAACACCAGGAGTCTGCAATTTGTGATCTGCAGCAGTCACCCCCAGCGCCAGAGACCGATAACTGGCCGACCACTTGCAGGAAAGACTTTCTGAGTTTGTTATCCTCTCAGAGCAGTGAAAGAGTTTTTTTTGTCATCTGGGGCTGTTAATTTTCTTTTCTTGTGTTGGGGAGTGGTTTGTTTGCTAAATAAACAGGTTTTTTCCACTTTTCCTCTAAGGAAATTCTTCCCAAACCCAGGGGTGGGGGGAGGAGTCGTGGGGGTTTTGTTTTCTGGGGGCTCCTTCCAGAGGTTTTCCCCAAATTTGCCCTAAACTAGGGCAATGGGGCAATGCAAACACCTTTTAACAAGTTCAAAACAGGGAGGAGAGAAAGAACTAATTCAAACATGGTGATTGAACACGTACCCTATAATATAAATGGGGGTAGATCTTAATGATTAAGGAGCTCCCTCAATGTCTTAAGATCTGACAGCTTATACCTACAATACCAGAAGGATCCACAGCTGTTGGAGAGTGTGCAAAGCTCTGCTCTGGGACAGGGACAGGAGCTCAGGAAGGGCTGGAGCTGTGTCAGGGCTTGGCATGGAGCTCAGGGAAAGGTTCTTCCCCCCGAGGGTGCTGGGCACTGCCCAGGTTCCCCAGGGAATGGTCCCGGCCCCAAGGCTGCCAGAGCTCCAGGAGCGTTTGGACACCGCTCTCAGGGATGCTCAGGGTGGGATTGTTGGGGGGTCTGGGCAGGGCCAGGGGTTAAACTCAGTGATCCCTGAGGGTCCCTTCTGACTCAATGTTCTGCGATTCTGATTCACTACTATGGTTTCCTGCATGAGTGGGCAAGGCTGGAGAGACAGGAAAAATGACCAGATAATTAAAATTGTCTTGGCTAGAAGAGCAGAGGAGTCAATAGTGCAAGGGAAAAACAATCCCTTTGGTAGCATTGAGTTACATACCCTGAACCACCCTTCTCTCAAAAACACATTTCAGTGACCAAAAGCTTTGCCCAAATGCTGCCCCACCCCTCACTCACTCGGAGAACTCCCCGCAGATCCAGGCAGCAGCATAGAGCACCTCACAGATGCCGTTCCTCTGGGTGTTGCTGGCGATCAGGTGGGCGTTGTCCAGCAGCATGGCCATCTGGGACACTGCAAACCTGCGGATGGCTTTCACCCTGATGGCCACATCCAGCATCTGCGCTGCGATCAGGTGCCCGTGCCTCGTGCCCTCCAGCCGGGTCAGCTCCACCAGGATGCTGATGTACCTGTGGAGAGGGGAAGGGATGGGGGCATCAGGGGACTGCCCTGCAGGACCTGTGTGAGGAGCTCCAAGGCAGTGGAAGCACTGACCATTCAAAGTTTGTGATGTATTGGTAATTGGACTGGCTGCAGATGTCTATGATTTTGGTCAGCAGCTCGTCTCGGTACGTCGTCCCTTCGGCTTTATCCACGTGAATCATCAGTTTCTTCACAATCTCCATCAAGTTCTTCTTGGAGACCTGTTAAAGAGGAGGGGAAGGGTTCAACCACTTTCCTACACAGCCAAGTCCTTCCAGTTCCACTAGGGCAGCTGCTGGTTCTTGGTTGGACCTGCATCACGTTAACAAGAAACCAGAACCACCTCTGTGGGCCCCAATCCAAAAATGAACCTGTTTAATACTGATTAACATTTTTGTTAAAAAGAGCCAGCACAAGCTTTAAGGTGTTTAAGACAAGACTGGATGTGGCACTTAGTGCCATGGCCTGGCTGACAAGTGGTTTTGGGTCATAAGATGGATTTAAAGATCTCCAAGGTTTTTTCCAACCCAGCTGATTCTGTTATGACCTCACTGTGGGAGAGCTGAAGATCAGAATTACTCTCAGCAAAACACAAATCCAAGACAAAATGAATCTTCTACTGTCAGACTGAAAAGTATTAGAGTTTAAAACATGTTTGCTTATAAAGGAAACAAATTTAGGAATCATCAACACCCAATGGAATGGATTTCAAAATGGGTGATTTCCAACAGGGTCTGTACTGAGAAACTCCATCCAGTCTGAATCAGAATTTTTAAAGCCCTCATGCTGAGCCAGATATTTTACTTCTCCAAAGTGCCAGAAAAGATATGGGAGCTGTGATCAAAAGCCTGCTGTGGAGTGGGCAGAGAAAGTTGCATGTTTTCCTTAAACATCACCTTCCTAAAGGGTCAGGGGGCTGCAGAGGAAATAAACACAGAACATACCATGCCATAGAGGAGATCTAAAGCTCGGAGTCGGATGGACTCATCTTTATCATCCAAACATTGGAGAATGAGATCCTTGTGAGACTGAACTGACTTGGGGTGCGTTTTCAGGATTTTGGACATAGCTAACAGTCCCAGGTACTTCACTGTGAAAGACAAAATAAAACTTCTTTCCAAATATAGAAACACTGTTTTGTGCTAAGCATGAAATCTTAAAGCTGGTTTTAGCAGAAGCTCTTTGTATTGAAACCCTTGAATAAAATTCTGAGATGAAGAAAAGCATTTTTGAGAATGGTGAATCACAGACTACAGTCTTTAATTTCATAATCCCATAGACAGATAATTACATATATAACCCTCAGAGTCTTCCTGAACCTCAAGTTTTATCAAAATAAGTATTTAATAAATAGAAATGCTGTTTGAGGACAGGCATCCTGCTTTAAAAGCACTGAAGGTTGGTGTGTAACAGCCTTGTTCTCAAGGGGAAAAATTCAGATGGTAGAAAAAGAGTTGCACAAAAGAAAAATTTCCCAGTGTTCTTTGCAGTCACTAAAGTAAGTCAACACTCTTGCATTTTACTATTATGCTCACTCTGCTGAAAATAGCTGTCACTGCTTCCCAAGCAGCCAGTCTATAAAAAGGGAAATCCCAGAGCATGGAAAGAACTGGTTTAGATTTACAAGACCACAAACAGCAGTAATAATTGCTGTCATTTGTTTTTAAAAAATATTATTATAAAGAAGTGCTCACCATCAACAATGATTTCCATATTAAACCCCCCAGCAACTGTTTACACCAGGCACTACAAAACCCCTCTGAGACTGCTGCAGCATCTCCCCAGTGCTTGGGGACCAACAGCCCCATGAAGACAAGCACCATACTTACAGTTCTGGTCAGAATCTTCTATCAATATCCTCAACTTCTGCACACAAAGCTGGAAAAAACCACACAATTTATTACAGGTCTTAATTAAAATAAGTCTTCATGAAGTTTACTCAACACACAAGAAAGTATCTGACCAAGACCTGAGGTCTCCAGGTGAGAGGGTTTTGTTGCATTAACAGACTTCCAAACAAAAGGAACTCTGTATGAGGGTACTGACAGCAGGAGAAGAACAGAGTTGGGAAAACTCAAACTCTGCATTTTAGAGCAAATGAAGTAGGAGAATTTATACAGGAAATGCTTCAGTCTGCAGGATTGGAAAGTGAGAGCACTTCAGGGAGCTAGTGCTGTAACTCCTGGCAGAGGAACACCACCCCATTTTCCCCAGCCCCTGGGATGTCAGAGCAGAGCACAACAAACAAGCCCCAAATGCAGGTCCCACCTGGATGCTGGCGCTGTGGTTGGGCATCCCCGAGGACAGAGAGATCAGAACTGAAACAGAAGCACAAACTCCAGTCACTATTTCTGTGTTGGGAATGATTGCAACACCACCCAACAGCCCCCACCTAGCTCAGCTCTCAGGGAAAGCTGCTAGATTATTGTTTGTCTGGACTCTTGAGGGTCTGGAGGGAGGAGAGAAGGTTGTGACATGAATTTATAGCTTCATATACCATAACAGTAATAATAAGAGGGCAAGAAAAAAGTGTAAAGGTGGAAATAGCTGCAAGAGCCAGGTCAAAGTTCTCTTTTTTGCTCTCACTAAGGCTGATTCCACTGACATCACGCAGCAGTCAAGGCTGTTAATACGTCAGCAGCTCCTGCACAGTTGAATTTTCAGTTGTGTACTTTTCCTAATGCAATGGGATGCAGCAACAGATCCTGGAGTTTAATGTGATTAGATTGGAGCTGCAATCAAGCCAGCCATTGTTGATTACATGGCACACTTGGAAGCTCTGGCAGCACACAGCCCCACTGCAGCAAAGGTGGGCTCACCCTGGTAACTGCTGCTGGCACAGCACAGCCAAGCCCAGCCCAGCTGTGCCTGAGCAGGTGCCCTGTGCTGCCCTCTGCCCCTGTGGGAAGCTGTGCTGGACACTGGCACCTTCAGAGCTGGCAGTGCCAGGTCTGCTCTGGTGTTCCAGGGCTCCTTTGCTGGCTCTGAGTCTGACATCACCACCCCTGAGGTGTCCTGGGTGGGTGAATTCCCCCTCTACCCACAGGATGACCCCAGTGATCTCAGTGAAGGCCACTCTCATCCACACTGGAATTACCCTCTGGGTTATTTTCCCTCCCATCCTGACACCTCATTTCCCTGAAGGAATGAAGGAACATACAGTGACAGATCTCTCTTCCCTCTCTGAACTGACCCAGCACAGGAAGTTCTGCACCATTAGTGTGTACCCACAGAGAACAGACAGACCAACTGTGAATGCCAACAGCCCTCTGCTCCACACTCTGATAAGAAAAGTGCCAAGTATGAGCTGCAATACTCTGTTATCCCTTTGTGCCTTTGTTTTCTCTCACTCTCCCAGTTATGGAGCTCACATCCCTTCCCCAGAAACTAAAACTACCAATCAGGAACTCCAATTGCCTCCTCTAAGGAATTGCATCCCATTTTTAAACTGCAAAGTTGCAAAATTTTTCTTTAAAAAAAAAGAGTCTGATCCATCATCACATAAGAAAAACTTGGCAAAGAAACATCACTCTTGTTTAATTCTATTGCTGCTGGTGTATTTTGTAGTTGCAGCAACATTTAGGATTTGGCATATAAATAATCTCATTGTCTGTGCTTGGTTTCAGCTTTCAGCAAACACAACACAGCTGTAGTGACTGTGCCTCACCCACTGACTACAAAAGACTCCAGCCCCACAGAAACACAAAGTTTGCCAGGAGACTTATTGCATTATAAAATACATGAAGTTAAAGAGAAAAGGTTTAGAGGTGGTGTTAGTGATGACAAAGTTCATCATGTTTTTTTCTAGGTTCCAAGTTTCAGTTCTCACCTGCTATTACTGTGTTCACACATTCATATAAGAGAGACATGGCTGAGGTGCTGAAACAGAAATCAAGTATATTAAATAAGGAACAGACCAGCACATTTTGAAGAGTTGTCAGCACTATCTTGGAGCTAGTTAGCACCTTGAACTTCACAAGACATTGTCAATATTCTGCTCCATATCCCTTCAAACAGATGAAATGATTCTCACTTAAAAACTGTTGGGAGGAGGAATTTTTAAATAAATGTTTAAAAACCAAAAAAATCTTCCTGGAAAAAGCAGCAAGAGCAGTGTGACACAAGGAATACAGAAGGAAGTGGTTACTCAAACTCCAGCATCAGTCACAAAACACTGAAGCAATCTTGTCCAAGAATCAAATTAAATGCTCTGCCCAAGGTCAGAAATTCATGACAAGGCAGATTGAGAAATTCAAGTCTCTCTCCAAGCAAGTCACGCCCCAGCAGCAGAGGCTTGTGATGCAGGAACACACTTCCCATCCCTGGAAGTCAGCAACCCATTTCCAGTGTGTGATTTCCCCCAAAACTCAGATTTCCAGGCTGCCTGTGCCAGCTGAACACACAGACAGCAGCTCTGAGGACTGCAGAGGTCCTGCCAAGAGGGAAACAGGAACTCCCAAGCCCCAAGGAGCAGGCTCCAAGTGCAGGGTAGCCAGGAAAGGAGCACAGCTCCTGCTGCCCTGAGGGGCAGCCTGGATGCTGAGAACAAAGACCAACAGTTCTGCTCCCTGTGCACCTGGTGGGACAGCTCAGGGTGCTGGGACTCAATGTGAGAGCTGAATATATGACTGAATGGAGACCAAGCCAAAGAGGATTCAGTCCTCACTGCTCAGAATTACTAAAGTGAGAGCTGGGGAGAAGAGGTAGGATTGTCCATCTTCCTGCTTTTTCTAGTGGGTTGTATCTATTTGTCACTGCTGCCAACTCCCTGGAGGTACCTGTGTGCTGGTCTGCTCTGAGCTGCCTTCAAGGAACATGAGGATGGCAGAAATCACCTGGCTAGAGCTGCTCTCAAGGCTACACAGATATCTGCTTAAAATCTTTATCTGTCACATGAAAAGAAATCAACTTTTTCACTCAACTCCTGCATAAGATCACACTTCCTCTTCATAACTGGGAGAATCCACATATTCCCTCCAGGGCATTATTTCCCTGATTTCCATTCAAAATTAGAACCACTACACCACCACAAACCAGCATTAACAAGGGACAAGGAAACAACTTCAACTTTATTTAATCTACATTTAGAACATATATTATAAGAACCTCCTTCAAAACACATCTGAGCTGCCAAATGCAATGAGAAAGGGTTTTAATATATTCCTTGTCATGCTGCTTTGGTGGGTAAGGCATTCCCAAAAGTCAGGAATCAAATGTGTGAGGTGAATAGAGAGGCAAATACACAGCTGAGCCTTTTTTAAGCCAGAGTTTTATACATCCTCCACAGTCATCTCTGGCTTGAAATGCAGTGAAAGGAAAACAAATTGCTCCAATTTTCATGCATCCTTTGGAGGAATTCATGCTGACAGACTTTCCTTTAGATATTTTACCTCACTCAGGTTTTTCAGAAACAACCTTGATCTAGGATTATCTTTTGATACTTCAAGCCTATATATCAAAAGTCAAGAAGAAGTTATAAAAATGCAACCTCAGTCCAGCTATTGACCCAGCCAGCAGGTCCTTCCCCCAGTTGTGACTGAACAAGGCAGGGTCTGTCACACATACCTGTGGATGAGGTTGGTCAGGGGCTCAATCAGTTTCTTTCCCAGCCTTGGTTCTAATGGAGTAAGAGCACCAAACTATTCAAAAGAGAAGAAAATTGAGTTAATAGCTGCTTTTCAACAGCTTCAAAACATTATGTAAATTACAGCTCACTGTATTTAAACCAAGCTATATTAACATATTTTTCTCTTTGGTTACATTCACAAACACAAGGAGATATTGCTGGATTCTTTTTATTCAGAATGAATGGTAACTATGCCTCCCAGCAAGAAATCCATTTTCACACCAAGGTAATTCAATGAGAACCCTATCCTGTAAACAAAAAAGGCAGAATACTTGCCAGTTTTATAATTTTAATGAGAACCCAATTATTGGTTGAGGACGTCATCAACTTGAAGAAGAGCGGAGCAAGGGACAGGTAATTTTTGGGATTGCGTCGAGCCAGCTCACAAATAACATTGACTGCAGCAGACTGCACACCTGGGGAAAACAAATGGGAAAAGCACAAATCCCATCAATGCCTTCTGTGGAAGATTCTGGTGCAGAACTCCCACAGCAAAAGCAGCTGAAGGTTCAGACCTGTGTGTCCAATGGGTTGGCCTCAGTCCCCAACCCTGAGGCAGTAAAGTAAATACAGGGATGCAAAAGCAAATCAGGAAAGTGGTTTTATTTAATTCTGGTTATTTTCTAATATAGCAGTAAGCCTGGTATCTGCTTTGGGTCCAGCATGACAGGAAACAGCACACTGCCACATCCCTGCCCTGGACTGTGGGGAGCTGGTTGTGGGACACAGACAATCAGTAATCACCCACGAGAAAGTTTTCAATCACTCTTGACTTCTGATATGTTTTATCTAAAAACATTTAGGTATAGAACAAAAATAACAATTCCTTAAACAATCTGACTGGACATGTTCACTCCCCTCTCATTGCTCAGCCTCTTACATGGCTTTCTGTCAGTTTGGAATGATTTAGCCTAGACAGGTTGGGTGTCCTAGCAGAGAGCAATCCTTCTCATCCACAAAGCATAACAAGCAATTTCTTCCTTCTCTCTCTGCAGGTGAGGGATTTTGCTTTCTTTAATAACATTGTCCCTGGAAGATGAATATTCCAAGCCCACAATAAAAACAGTCCAGAAAATGCAATTACATTTCTCCCTGCAATTGCAGATACAAATCAAGTGGAGATCAGATACACACCACACACAGAATTCCTAAAACAAGTGTTTTGGTGCTGTGAGGGAACAGCAGCACCTCCTGAAGACTGAGCAAAAATGTGAATATGATACAGAGCAATTGCAGATTTCCTGTGCTGCTGCTGACCTGCACTGACACAGTACTGAGTAAAAGAGCAGCCTGAACTCAAATAAATAAAAAAAATACACTAAGGGATGTTAAGTGTGTCCAGTGCAAGCCAATAGCTGCAGCTTGCTGAAAAAGCGCAGGAAGTAACAAAAACAGAACCCCAAACTCTAAAATCAACTGAAATATTTTCAATAGCCAAGTCCAGTAAGCAACAAATCAGGAAACTTTAAACTGCCTTTGTCCATTGAGGTTTAACCCACTGATACATTTTCAGTAGCTTTGGGTTTGAAGAAATGGTCATTTTAAAGAACGTATTTTTAATATGGCAACACCTGTCAAAACTCTCCTATGCTCACCTACCCTGGAACAGGTGAGACAGTGCCCAAAAGATGATTAACAGCATTTTTCATGTATTCTTTTCTCCACAAGCTCTACAAGCACATGGACCTCCAAGTGTAGGAGCAGAAGGAATTCACCAAAAATCACTCACCGGGATCTGGGTCTTCAAGTTTCTCTTTAAGGCGAGGAAATGCAGGACGGAGGGACTCTGGGTACTTCAAAAAAACTTTGTACATGATTAACACTGCCTTCTTCCTGATGTAAGGCTTTGTGTGAGACATCTGTTAACAAAACAACTGCAGTCAGCCTCTGAGCACATCTGTTGCCAGAACTCCTATGCTCACACTGCTGTCACCAAAGCTCCTCCTGGGAGACTCAACTGCTTTTTGAAAGCTCAGCTTTGAGGCAAGAGTAAAATACTGTTACACCAAAACTAATGAATGTATTTCAAAGTGATCCTCTTGATCTAAGGTCTGTAAAAGTTCCCCAGAACCTCTACAAGAATGAAGCAGCAGTTTCACATGTACCAGTTCTAAATTTAAGATATTTACCAGATTTTAATAACTTAACATTCTATAATTACAGAGTAAAGTTATTTCAACCTTATCAACTCACCAACGTCATGATGTCATTTGCCAAGTCCCTGGCAAGATTCTGGAGTGACAAAACAGGACAAGCCAGTCAGTGCAACTCCAGTATCATACTGGTTAGGGCTACTCAGATCCTAAAAAAAGAGAAACATGCTCAAAAATTTAAGATCAAGAAACAATTTCCTCAGACTAATTTTATCCATTCAACATAAATGAAGCAGAGCTTCTGCTTCATGGAATATTTATCAACTACTACCACCTGCTAAAGTACAGCCAGCCTGGGGTTTAATAATGGGCACAAGGAACCAGAATTAAACAAGACTGCAACATAAAAGCAATCAGAGATTGCACCTTGGTGGTGTTTGGGGAATAGAAATAGTTCTTAAACTCTCATTATAGGATCACAAACATATTTAAAGTCCTAGAAAATTGGTATTATACACTAATCCTGCTAAATCCAATTCCAAGTGCCATCAACTTCACTGGGAACAAGCACTCTTGGTGAGTGGGGTCCCACCTTAATCTAGTAGAGAAATGAGATTATTCTTGTCCCAAGCTGCTGGCAGCACCACAACTTCCAACCCACAAAGACAGGACACAAAGGATGTGTGTGGAACACATTTATTGGTGAAGTTTCCTTGGATCTATTTGTAGTCAGTACCCTACCCAGCCCTCCAGAGTCTTTCAGGTCTTTCTAAGCTGAAGCCACCTAACCACAGTAAAAATAATCCTGAGAATATAAACTGTGTATCAGAGCAGGGCATTCCCACATGGACTGCTGAATTAAGAGTCCAGATTCACGTGGACACTGAAACTGCTTCAGGAGAGCTAAACATAGTCAGGCCTTTGGGGTTCTGTGCCGTTTGCATCTCATTTAAAAACCTGCTGCAGGTGGTAGGAATGATAGTCTACTTTAAGAATAACGAGCAAAAAAACTGCAATTCATCCTGGCTTTAATGTATTTTGAGAACTGATAAATCCTTCAAATCTCAAGTTGTTGGATCAATAAAACATGAAAAGGCATAAAGAAAGATGCTTTTAAGTAAAAACTTGGGCACAAAGTGGAAGTAGCCAGTAAGTGACTGAAATTCAGTAAAGACTCCATAAAAAAGACAACAGATATTCAAATTATACAGAATAGTTCAAAAGGTAAAGGGAAAAGTAGAGTTCTTTAGGGAACATACTGGATAACATCCCACTACTCTTTTTTAAGCAAGGAAAATACATTTTGGTTCCTCAGATGGTAAAAATGCAGGCACATATTGTACTGGATCAATTAAGTTTTAAAGTAGTGATACTTAAAAAATGAAAGTTAAGAGTTTTAAAAAATATAACTTCAAGAATGGGAAAACTATGGTGCAACTAATAACTCTAAGTGATGAAGCTCTACGAAAATGAACACACATGGGTACATGAATACAGAACAAAACTTTCCAAACACTCTTCACCCAATTTTTATACCCAATTCTACCAGAGAAATCAAAATCTGGAATACCAGACAAAAAGAACCCCCACAAGTAGAAATGTTGTGGAGTCATGTCACTCCTGAGCCACTGCTCATTTTATTTCAGGAATGGGGACATTTTCCCTGCCTGTTACATTCTTATAAGCACTGCCTAGAGACCAGCAAAGTTATTTCTGTCACCATTCTCTGTGCTGAACAAACAGAGCTCGTATGAGACAGCACAGGGAGGGCTGTGCACAGCCCCTGAGTGGTTCATTAATCCCTCAGTTTGTGCAATGACAGACACCTCAAATCAAGAATTCTACTTAAACACCTCTGTATTCCTAATGGAGACATACTTGGTACAGATGTGAAATTATAAGCAGGGAGAGAGTGCAAGAAAAAATGAAGAACTGAACATTTACCTTTCGGATCTGATTAGTTGTCAACATAATGACATCAGTCCCTTCATGAAAGCACTGGGAGGCAGCCAGGTACCCAATGCGCTGGGAAAAGGCAAGGAGGAAAACAAGGTTTGTTTTTGAAGTCAATTTAGGCAATCTTTAAGGGAAAACAACTGGTGGTTTTATAGGCAATATTAAAAAGATGAACAAGTAGGTTTGTATAACAGAAGAGATGAGAGGATCCTCTAGAAAAGGGAGGTTATATCAGGAAAGGATAAATACAGACAAATAATGTTCTACTGATAATTTATCAGTCTTAGGTACAATAAAACCATCTTCACCTTCTCTATTTTGTCTAGTACATTAATTTTGTCTGTGTTGACTCCTGAGTTTCAGGTATAAAGCCCCATTTGGAAATCATTCCTTAGGAAGTAATATTCCACCCTGTTTGGTGAAAAAGGGCTGCAACAGAACATGAAACCAATCTTTCAAGAAAATTATAAAACCACTACAAAATAAAAGATGCCTGGTACTAGAATCTCAGGTGTCTTCACATAAAAATACCCTGACTTCACCTGACACTGTGTCAGGACAGCTGCAGCTACAGAAAACTCACCTTGAACGTAAACTTGGAAGCACTCATAACTTCAATAATGTTGAAAGCAGCCCAACTGATGTCATAGCCCAGCATCTGTAACTGTGAGCAGAGAAGCCAAGATCAACTTCTGAAACAAGAGACTCAAGAAAATAGGTCAAGACACCTTCCAAAATTGAAGATGCAACAGGAGTCTGAAAATGATACTGGAAAACATCACAGGTTTATGAGCAATGTTACACTGCATCACTTACAGTAAGTGAAAGACATCACAGGTTTTAAACAGCTTGCACTAGTTCCAGGGTGCCCAGAGCCCCTGGATCCCTGGCAGTGTCCAAGGCCAGGCTGGACAGGGCTTGGAGCAGCCTGGGATGGTGGAAAGAGCCCCTGCCCATGGCAAGGGTGGCACTGGATGAGCTTTAAGATTCCTTCAAATCCAAATCATGCTGTGATTCTATGATATGATTATATAAGTACTTGTATGAAGGGTTTTCTTGCTTTTTTTAATGAAAACCATAACAGGACCATGAAAGGAATTCTTTACCAATATTTCTGTCTTCTCCTTGTCAGCAAAGGACTGAGCAAACAGAAACAAACCCAGTTTCAAGTGCTCGTGTCACTATGTTGTAAGAACCAATCCAGTTAAAAACAATTTCTTTTAACTTGTTTGTTTTATACAAAATTCACTTCCTGACCCATCACAATAAAATCCAATTGTACCAAACAGAGCAGGAACATGCAGCCTCTGACGTCAGAGCTGGGAGAGTGCTGCCCCCACAGCCTGCACTAAGAGCAGCCTAGGGAGAGCAGGCACCCAGCCCCAAGGCTGGCTCCAAAGCAGGACAGAACAAAAGGCAGCTGCAGTCCCAGATCCCAGGGCACTTACGTAGGTCAGTTTGCACACTGCGTTTGCCTTCACTGCGATGTTGTCCTGCTTCAGCTCCTGCTTGATCTCATCGATGCACTGTGAGATGTATTTTGCCTGAGGAAAACAAACAATTGAGCTCCTTTACCAGTCTCTCAAGTTTCCAGCATGCTGGTGGGGAGAAGCAGCAGGACTCAGCATTTGCAAGCACCAATCACACACACGCTATTTAGTAAGCACTTAATTCTGACAAAATTACTTATTAAAAAACCCACCACAATTCTGTTACAAAACCAGAAGTATGAGATGTTTCTGTGGTGGTTGTTGCTTCTGCCTCTCCCTCACAATTACACCACTCACTCCAAAGCTCTAGATTCAGAAATCTGCAAACATGAAGTTGTTCACTGGAGACTGTGAGCAGGCAGAGGTCTGAACAAAAGCAGAGTTCAGCATTGCTAGAAAGCTCACTGCCCCCAGAGGGACGTCAGAGAACACCCACTGGTGACATGGCAAGGAGAAACTGTCAAACACTCTCACCAGCCCACAAATGAAAGGTGACTGATGAAAACACCCAGAGCTACCCCACGTTTGGACATGCTGACACTGTGGGTGGGCACCCACAACACCGTGCCTGAAGGGACAGCACAAGGCTTGGATGGGACACAGGTGTTCCCTGCATCCCCAGCCATGGAAAGTTCCACAGGTCCATGGAAAGTCATGAACTCCCCTCTGGTTCTCAACTTCCATGAGCCCTTTTGCCATTTCCACATTTTGATAAAAAAAACAGTTATTTGTATGAATTTCTCAGCAATTCAAAGAGCCAAATGTCACAATGTTTACATTTAAACATTGGTGCTTCACATCTTTCCAAGCAATCACATCTGTGCTTGTGGGAAGGATGTGGCAAACATGTGATTTAAAATTATCTGTACAGATTTTAATTTATAAGCAGAATTTGCTCAGCCAAAATTCTTCCAGTTCACAATTAATTATTATTTAAGTACTGAAGGCATCTGCTACAGGAATCATGAAAATTTAAATGTAAAGAAATAATCTCTCTTTTCAAAGCCATGCATGCAGCAGGGTATTTCACATTCCTAACTGCCAGAGGAACCAGGTCAGAACCCAATTACCTAATCCCTGCCTGAATACCACCACCTTCCTCCAAAATGATTTTTCAGCATAGAAGTCTACTGGCCTGACTTTAAACAACATTTTTTCCCCTTTATTTTTGGGGAATTACAACCATTTTTTAGTCTTGTTACAAATGTCCTAGAGTGACACTCACTACTCAAGCCACAAAAGTTTGCTGCTAGAAACAGAGGGTGGAGAATGGATGGAGAGCAGCCCTGGGGAGAAGGATTTGGGGTGTTGGTGGGTGAGAGGCTCACCCTGCCCCAGTCATGGGCACTGACCCAGAAACCCCCCTGTGCTGGGCTGAGCCCCCAGCGTGGGCAGCAGGGGAGGGGGGGATTCTGCCCCTGTGCCCCACTCAGGTGAGACCCCACCTGCAGAGCTGCCCCCAGCCCTGGGGAACAGCAGCAGGAGGACGTGGAGCTGCTGGAGCCAGGCCAGAGGAGGCCACGGAGATGCTGCAAGGGCTGGAGCCCCTCTGCTCTGGGGACAGCCTGGGACAGCTGGGGGTGTTTAGTAGACAAATGAACTTGAAGGAATTTCAGATATTCCTAAATGCCTGTGTTTGGGATAGAATTACTATCCTTACAGTGGGAATTCTCGTGTTAAGGGAGGGCACTGCAAACACCAAACAAGCCTCTCCTGTACACAGATCCCTTCTGTTCTCCTGGATACAGGTGAGTGGATCCCACGTGCCAAAACTGGAGATGGCATCACCCCCAAACACTTAACAATTAAGTGACCAGCTGACTTTACCCAGAAGCAGATTTGAGATTCTAAACCCTTCACCTGAGAGAGATTCAGGTCCTGACAACTCACATGGGAAGTTTAAACTCTGGAGTATGAACTAAAAAAACCTTCTGAGGGTAGAAAATAAATACATCAAAGATGCTGAGTGACTTACACAACATGCAACTGATCCACAAATACATTGTACTTGGACTTGAATATTTTATGCCCACAGCAGAGCACACAGGAACAGTGTCACAGAATCCTTCACATGTGTATCTTGTTGCCACATCCTGGGCAGCGAGGTCAGTGATGTTCTCAAGGCAGAAGAACACTGACACACAGATTCTGTGTCTTTACAACCACAACCAAAAGCCTCCCTTATTTCCCTGCATCTATCCCCAAAGTATTCAAACATTAGCTTAAGCTTCCTGGTAACCTCTTCAGAGCTGAACACAACCCACTGTGTGAGCAGGAGTGGGGGAAAAAGAGTCCAGGGAAGTTCAGTAGTGCCCAGCACAGCCAAACACAGGCTCCAAAGTCACCAGCCCCAACATCCCAAAGGCAAATCTCTGCCTACCAGTCAGTCCAGCTTCTGGAAAAGCATATTACAGAAAGAATCAGATCTGCAACTGAAAAAAAGGGATTAGAGAGAGCAGAAAGAAGCCCTTCCAAAACAGCTGTACTTCAAATCCCAAAACACTCCAAGGAATGACAGGCACTATATATAGAAAGCTTTACAGGATCAGTATTAAACTTTTTGTTAATCCTGTGGAGCAGCACTGCCGTGAATGAGCAATATGAGGAAAACTGATCTATTCAGTCTCCCTCCTAAATCTGAAAGGCAAGCACCACACCCGGCTGGATCTGCTGCCACATTTCACACCCCCAGAACTGGAGGGAGCCTGGAGGAGGGAGCGGATCCTCAGCGAGGCTCTGGCTCAGGGAACGCCGACCTGGGCACAGGACCTGCAGCAAAGCACTTCCCACTGATCCACACTCACACCCCCCACGAGCTGCTCACTGGGGTCACACCACACAGCAAAAGGCAGACCAACCACTGATGCAGTGAAAAAAATTGTAGTCACTCAGCAATGCCTAAATGCTTAGAAGAAAAAAAAAAAAACCCTCATATTTACATATTGATACAGCAAAAAAATCTGGGTATCTTGCCCAGCACTGATTATGTTTTTGTATAAATCCTTCTAATATAGGAATTTCTAGTGTGGTAATTAAAACCAAATATTTCCCAGGATATAACTAGCTCCATTTCTCCTTAAATGCTTTTGAGGCCCCATGAATCACAGAATCATTAAGGTTGGAAAAGCCCTCGAGGATCAACAAGTTCAAGAGTTGTTAATCCAGCACTGCCACGTTCATCACCAAAACACATCCCCAAATGCCACATCCACATGGTTTTCTGAATACTTCCAGGAATGGTGACTCCACCACTGGAAGGGCAGCCCCTTCCAACGCCTGACCACTCTTCTATGAAAGAATTTTTCCACTATGCAATCTAAACCTCACTGCGCACAGCTGGAGGGCACTTCCCTCTGTCCTGTCCCTTTGTTTTCTGGAGCAAAGCCCAACCCCCCCAGCTGTCCCCTCCTGTCAGGGAGTTGTGCAGAGCCACAGGGTCCCCTGAGCCTCCTTTTCTCCAGGCTGAGCCTCCCCATCTCCCTCAGCCACTCCTGTGGCTCCAGCCCCTTCCCCAGCTCCCTCAGCCACTCCTGGGGCTCCAGCCCCTTCCCCAGCTCCCTCAGCCACTCCTGGGGCTCCAGCCCCTTCCCCAGCTCCCTCAGCCTCCTCACCACACTGTGCTCTAGTCCCTGCCCTGGACACTCTCCAACCCCTCAATGCTTTATCATGAGGGGTCCAAACCTGACCCCAAGATTCAAGATGGGGCCTGAGCAGTGCCAAGAGTTCACTTATGCTCCCAGTATTCATTACAATATTAATATATTTCTTAGCTATTAATTCCTTACTAATTCTAAACAGCAAGTAAAATTTGCAGTTTTATGTTGATGGCTCACATTCTGGCCAGTTGACTGAGGAGCCCCAACATTTACAGCCAGATGGCTCTGAGGCAGCCAGGCAATGCTCAGGCAGCAGAGTGAGGACAGGGAGAGCCATGAGGCACAGCAACCCTCTCAGGAGCAAAGGTGGGAGCAGGGACAGAGCTGCCTGCCAGCAGCACAGCTGAAGGCTCTGAGAGCAGCAGGTAGGGAGCTGAGGCTCTTTTATTCCTGCTAGGCTGCCAAGCAGGAAAGGAGCCTTCCCTGCCTCGGTGGAAAAGGTTCCTTAATGAAATGCTATAGCAACCACTCTGGTGATTGTTGTGTCTCCCAAGGAACACCCCAAGTGCAGCCTGTAGATGTGAGCAGTGAGTACTCAACAAAGCTGTGACAACAGTCACAACTGCATTGCTCAAAGTATGTCACCAACGAGATGCTGGAACATTTTCTATCCATTAACAAAATATACAAGTGTTTTTTAAAAGAAGCCCAAATTCCTCAAGAATTCCAAGACCTCACCTAGAAAATATGTGCATTTAAATGAATGTGAGTTGCTAAAATAAGAAAGAAGGCATCATGAATCAAAGACACAGTCCCTTTGAAATGGAAGGCACAAGGGGAGAGTGGGTCATGGTAATAAGCCAGAAATGTCATTTTATAGGATTCTTCATTTCCCAGCCATGTTTTCTGACTCGACTTTGAAAAACACTAAAGCTTTATGCCAAGCCAAGCCAGACCTTGGGTTTGCTGACAATTTCAGAGATGCTCACAAAAGACTTACCTTTCTCAAGCAAGCTGTATGTGAAGTTAAAAAAAATCACTACTCTGTAGAACAATTACATTGCTAAGAAATGTGATTCTCCATGCTGTACTTTCATTACCTGACAGGAACACACTAGTGATTGGGATGGAGATCACTGCAGAACCTTTATATTAAGTTTAATCATGTAAACTAATAATCTCCAGTAGTCTTTAGGAAGTTGTATTTCATCTCAGCCATAAACACCTTCTAAACCCAAGAGAAGGCAAACTCACATTCCTATCACTTTGGGTTGCAGCCCAGCAAACCAAATGCACTCGATTTGAGATTCAAACCTGTCACTGCAACATCCAAGTGCTTTCATCCAGATGAAAGAGCAAATGTCAGTGAACATTAGTCCCTATCTCCCTTTGCTTCCAGGGTTAAATACAGTGTTCTAAGGAAAGAATTATCAACAGTGAATGCCACAAGGAGCAAGATATTTTCTGATATGTCTGAAACTACACCATGGTAAAACAGAAATGTTTGGAATACTTAGAACATCAAAATAAATAAGCACAGAGTGTAACATTTCTTCTGTTTTAAGGACTATCAGATTTATCAATTTTGGCAGGACTTTGAGAGGAACTCCATGAGATCAGGCTGAGCACAAGCACATGATGGTCTCACATGACAGGAAGATGCCCACTGCTGCAACTTTGTAACATGACCACGATGCTCAACACCAAAGGCAATCACACCACAAGACACCTTGTGGAGGTGAAGGAACCTCCAGGTCTGTCTGTGCTTCAGGCAGCAGATCCCATTCCCAGCACAGCACAGATCAGCTGCCAGCTCCTGACAACAAAAAAGGCTGGGAAGAAATATTTATCACTTGCCAGGCTTCTCTCAAACCCCAAAAGCAGCACTTGATGTCAAACACCACTGAAGCAGAGATCACCTCTAGAGTTTGCAGTATCTGGACACGTTGTACCACGACAGTATGGAATGAATCAACTGAAGTAACAGACAAGGGCATCAAAGAACAAACTGTGCTGCTTTCTACTGACTTGGACACAGCGTTAGAGACCAACACGTTACACATTCATTGCCATAAAAATACAATATTATTTAAAAACTGTTTGAGATAAATAACAGGATCTTGTGTTAAGGCTACTCCATGGTGGATAGAAAGAATCCCAAGGCACGTGCTCCCACACATGCTCCTCACAAGTAACTTCACCAACACCACGGCAGAGCAGCTGAGCACAGAACAGGATCAGCAGTGAGTGGGAAGCTGCACAATGCTCATCTTGATGGGTTTGCAGCAGCCTGAGTCCAGCAGCGCAGAGGGCACTCAGCTGCAACAAAGAGCTCAGGAAACTGAAAGGCATTTTCATAAAGCCAAGCTTCTCTTTCACTCAGCTGCTGATAAACAGCATTTCTGTACATGTTTTAACATCCCTAGCTTTGTCCTTGCTACCCAGCTTTCCAGGGATTTACTGGCTCATCCTGAGGGAGGCTTAAGATCCCAGCCCAATGTGCTGTTCTGAGTGACAGCACCAGAGGCACGAGGTTCTGCTGGTTTGTTTGCAGCAGACTTCTCTATAATTTATTAGAAACATGATGCATTACCCACTGCCCCCTTTCTGGTACAAGCACAGTGAGATCACAAGACTCCTTGGCCAAACACAGAGGAAGGAATGCAAAAAGTCTGTTTCCAGTTTTTTCTTGTTAATGTTTGCTGAAGTTATGCACACCAACTGAAATCTGGCATGATGCATGCATGCATCCATCCTAAAGTGACTCATAAGCCAATTAAAACCTTTGAACCTTATTCTAAAAATTCACAGAAATGCTATCTATGCATCAATTGTGCATCAATTTCAGGGCAGATACCCAACCCCAGACCAACCATTACAGCCCCTTAAGGCACCACAGAAAAACACACAGGATCTTCTGAACAGGTGTGTAACACAAAGATGGGATTTCAGGAAAGAAACAGCTGTAGAGTTGGAGTGCTTGTCCAAAGTGACTCCAAGCCTGCAGCATCCCTCCAAGCACTGGGGTGTTCTGGCAGGCTCTCATGGACAGCTCCCCTTGGTGGTTTACCCAAAGACAATTCAGGATTTCACACTGAAATGCCCACAGAAGGGCACTGAAGCCAAAGCTACACGAGCCATCCTGGCCCCTTCCCAGGTAGGCAAGGCCAAGATCACTGCTGGCACCTGGCAATCACCAAGCCCCAGACACTGGTAAATCAGTAAGCAGGCAGCAGCAGCAAGGGTCAAGAAATGTCCCTTAAATGTCTCCAGTATGATCAGCCCCTTAATAGAAGCACATCTCCAGTCTGATCACAATATTTGTTAATTTAATTGCACAGCAATTAAACAATCCTCAGGGGTCTGTGGTGTCTAAACCGTATCTGAGCTGACAACTTTTAAGCCTGGAGAGATGTGTCAGATAAAAGTGCTCATCCTTGCAAATACAAGATGTACCCAAAGTTTTATTTTTACATCACTATGCAAAAAGTTATGCAAGTGTTTTTACAGTAGATTTTCCAATTTGCTTGTTACAGCCATCTCTGCAGTTTCAGGCTCTGATAAAGGCAGGCTTCATTAAAGCATGTGCTTTGCTGGATGCATAGGAAACAGTCACTTCCTCCTAAGGAACTAAAGTAGCTATTGTTGCTGAGGTTCAGATGACTGAAGTAGTTCAGGGAGAAGCAAAAAAAAATGTTTAATGACTTATTAATGCCAAATAAAAATGTAACACTGAAAATACTACAAAGCTCTAACAGTGATTCATGCACAGCTGTGAGTACTTTGCAGTTATAGAAAGGTAAGGAGGACCATGAAGAAAAGATGGTTCATGGCCATCCCTGATAAATTCAGCACAAATATTTGTGTAATTAAAGTTTGTTCACCTCCTCCCTGCTGTACAATCACACCACTCACACTAAATAAACATCCACTCTCAAGGCTGAAGCTGATTAACACAGTGATGCACTTGGGGCAACGTATTTTATACAGCTTTGCCATAAAGATTGAGCCAACCAGAGGAAAATTTCAACATTCCCTCCCTCCATTTATACACCTTTCAACATGGCAATTTCTCAGCAGAAGTTGTCAGGTTTCTACATCCAGGTCATCATGGAAATAACAAAAAAGAATCAGCTAATACAAAAACTAGCACTCAGCTGTGGGGTTGCAAACTGACTGCTCAATCACTGCTAGGCAGTGACTGAGGGGGAGCTGGTAGGAATCAAACATTCCTAATACCCACTTACACTCAGGGTTCAGCAGGGCTCACTTATTTCAGCTACCTTGAATGTTTGCTTCTTATTAAAAAAATCCACTCAACCACCTTTCTGAGCTACTAACACTACCACCACCAATGTTATTTTCTGCAACTTTTACTCTAGTAAATATTTTTCTGCTTCCTGACACCTGGATTTCAGCAGACTCCCCCTTGGATATGATGCATTTCAATTTCTCAGCATGAATGATCAGCACTTTTTAATAACCTAATGAACACAAATGTAACCAGTCCCATGACTCAGTTCTTTCTGGTGCCTGTCATGCAGTGCTGCCCTTCACAGGGCACCAGGAATGGGATGTATTCCCAGGAGCATCTCCAAGGGAAAAACCTAAAGGTGCTGCCTGTACACAAATGTAATCACTAACCCACACTGCAGAGGAAGAGGTTTGCAGTCACTTTCATAGACACTGATGGCAAGAAACCACAAAAAAACCCATTTTCTGCACTCAGCATCAGGACAAAGGTCTGCATCAAAAAGCACCAAATAAGCAACTCTGTGCAGTTGATCACAGTGCAGGAGTGTAATTTGTATCCATATTTCACTTTGATTTTCCTGGCTGTTTTTCCCCTGGCCTCACTAAAGGTACAGTGGATGGTCAGTCACTCCATTTCTTAGGTACCAGACAGCTCTTCCTCTCCCCTGGACCTGCCTGGGCACAATATTTACTTCCACACGTGCCAGTGTGGTTCTGCCTGGAGTGTTTCAAACCCTCAGCAGAGACAGCTATAAAATGATCAGGACTGGGAAAAAAGCTATTATCCCCACTTATGCCACAGCCAATTAAGTAATATTTAATAGAGGAGAAAGCAAGAAGCTAATGAAAGGCAGCACTAATGCAAAGCCTCAGCTGCTGCTGCCTGTAATCACAGGAGAACAAGCCCACAACTTGGCTTGGGTTCCACGCTCCAGGCTCCTTGTGGCCGTGACACAGCAGGTGAGGCAGGACATTGTGACACAGCAGGTGAGGCAGGACATTGTCACACTGGACCCTGCAGGCCAGTCCCAGACTGAGTTCTCACCAAGTGCTGTGAGGTCCTTATCCAACCCTCTTTGTGTATTGTTTCTATTTCTGACTTTGTCTTTTCCAGTGATTCACACGCGCGAAGAATTAACAATAGCAACTCTAGAAGCACTTGGAAGTGGGTGGCATAATGAGCTGCCTTCAAAGATATCAACACGTATATGACACACAGTAACTGATGGAGCAGCAGTGCCTGAAAGAGCTGTCTGTCATCAATGAACTGCACTGCCCAGCAGTTGGTCTGTTCTTTCAGGCACCAACAAGCTGTTTAGCGTTCCTCAAAATTCCCTGATTATGTTCCACCCCACATCCTTTACCATCAAACACTATCCTGCACCAGTGGCTGAGGCCAGGCTGGCAGAAGCCACACCATGAGGAGGTCTTCGGCCTCACCGAGGACAGGCTGAGCCCTCAAGAGTTCTGTGATGTGAAAAGATTCCTCTAAACTCCCCATATCATTGTTTTGTCTGAAAATGTTTCAGAAGAAGCTGGAAATCAGCAGTGGAACACAGCAGCCCTTTACTTAGAGGGAAAAAGCTTTTTTGACAACACAAGTGCCCTGTCCTCAGGTAACTCTCATAAGCAGCAAGAAGCCACTGCTGGGTTGGAAAGCTCAGGCTGACAGTAAAACACACATTTCACAGCACCACACACAATGCTCCTCCCATTAGCATTATATTAGTCACTGAAGTTTGTTGGTGTATTTTCCCCAATCAGCAGCACTGATTCCTCCTTTCACTCTTCCAAAAAGTCTGAGTGTAAACCAGCAATGAAATACTTATCACCCAATACCACAGACAGGAAAATGTGAATTTTTCAATATGACTTTTCCTGAAAGTATCAACATGAAGGGTTAATCCTGGCACACACAGAAGAGTCTCTGAGGCAAAAAGGGGACAATTTTCTCACATAAGAGAATGCACAGATATTTTGTACAGGACTTTTTAAAATCCCTTCTCTCTCCTTAAATGTCCTGCAGTAAATCAAAGACACCTGAAACAAAGGGCTACTGTCTGAATGAGCCTAAGCACACTCATTAATATCTACTTCTGTTACTTTATAATTCCAGTTTAATAAAGGGCCATCTCAGGAGCTTCCTTGTTGGGAAAAACAAACTTAACTGTGAATGAAAAACACTTTGCAAGGGCGAAACAGCATCAAAGAATTATCCTGTCCCTTATTACACTTAGGAGAACAGATATAATTGTTCAGTTTGGACTATCTAGGCAAAAATCCAGTATACTTTAACAGCCTATGGTACAAGGCATTCTCCTCCTGAGCATGCTGTGGAGCAGATCCTGAAGCAGTAGGGACAAAGTGGGAGAAGTTACTCCATGGCATACATAACCACCTAATAACTGCTGAAAAACACCACTTTCATTAGCACAAACATTCCTCTTCCAAATGAAAGGGAGAGAATGAGGTATAGGAAGTGAAAAGTCAGGAAAACACAGTAGGATCAAGTTGGCTTTGAACTGGCGCTGGGGAACAGCACAGGACTAAAGCATCTGTTGGAAAGTAAACACGACGTGTCAGAGCTGGGAAGGAGCTAATGCTGCTGTGCCACCTCATTCCCTGCACACAGTGAGG